>NC_068356.1:111152518-111262518 GCF_020536995.1 Dreissena polymorpha | reverse complement strand
GAACTGTTTATGATAATTTAGCAGTAAGACTGTAAATCATACAACAGCGTTAAATTGAACAGTGTGTTACCAGATAATTGTATGCACCACGATATTCGCTTTCTCCTGAGAAAAATGAAGTTGACGAAATTTGAGATAGTCTTGTTTGCTTTAAGCTATTTACTGAATGCATTTCAAAATTTATATTATGTTTATGATTAGTATGCAAGTAGACGAACAAGACCAATATACCTCTCATAATATGAAAAGTAGAAAAGGGCTCTTGCCGAAAAATTGTGCTTTGAATTTAACAGAACATTGAAAGAAAAATTCTATTAAAGTAAAAGCATATGTACATCATAGATTAATCATTGAAATAAAATACTAGTAGATGTTTCTGCAAATTAATGTATCAGTAACAGTTATTGTAGCTTTTTTCTAAATATCGTGCATACTGTCTTTTACTAGTTTGTGTTCGATTTGTTTCAAGCTGCGTGTCAAATGCAGACAAATAGGAATGTACCACTTTAGGTACCATATACCATTACGTTCGCAAAAGTATGCTTCTTGAACATTTCATCTTGACACGCACAATGTGCTGATGACATATAAAACCGACAAAAGATGCCCGTGGTCAGTGACAACTCGACAATTAAGTTCAGACACATTCAGTAACATTTTAATCATCTGTACTACATAATATATACCGCAATATTATGTAATATTTGAATTTAAATAATTCGTTTTATCCTTAGTCATCTGTATAAAAAGGGAACGAATACTTCATTGAAACACGTTTTTGAACTTAAAATACTTTATAAGGTGACATGGAACAATAAATGAGTCAATTTTATAGCTATGTAGTTCTTCTTTACAGAGGAACTTTTATTTTCAAAAGTTTCACCCTCAGTTATGCCATAAGACATTTTAACAAGATAAATCTATACATGTTAATTCCCAAACATACTTATATCTCATCGTTTACTCTCTCACAATTTCGTATTTACAAATACTCACCCTTACAATAAACAGAAAACTGGTTTTCTGCTGGCTGTTTATTTACTTTTTCTCCTATAGATTGTTTCCGTGGGAATACCCGCATATAACCATCCAACGCGGGCGTAGTCATTAAACCACCCGACGCACAATTCCTCGCTGACCTGTACAGAGATCCAATCCGTTCGTTTATGTTGTTTAATGCAATTCGGGTTTTCAGTCATTTTTTGTAGCAAGAAGTGTATTTCTGAAAAAGTTTATGAGCCTTTCTAATGTTACGATGTTGCTTGCTATCGTCAAGATGTGTAGCTATTTCCGCGATTCGGCTTTTGTCGCGATGTTTGCTATAGAACCAGGTATTATTACGATGTTTTCTATATGAGCAGGTCTATTGTCACGTTATCTGGTTATGTTCACGATATCTGGCTATTTTTACGATTCGGCGATTGTCGCGATGTTTGCTTTAGAACTGGGTTTTATAACGATGTTTTCTATATTAGCCGGGCTACTGTAACGTTGTCTGGTTATTTTTACGACGTTTGCTTTGAGTTTTCTATCGTCAATTTGTTTGCAATGTGTCTGGCTATTGTCGCGATGTTTGCTATGAGTCTTTCTATTGTCACGATGTTTGCTATGTGTCTGGCTATTGTCACGATGATTGCTATAGGTATGGCTATTTTTAAAATGTTTGCTATGAGTCTTGCTATTGTCAAGATGTTGAATGTGTGAATCAGGCGCACCGCATCCGGCTATGTTCACGTTGTTTGCTTTATGAGTCTGGAGCACCGTGGAAAGCGCATGCGGATGTTTTCGTGTTCTTTAAGTCTAAATGTGTTAATAAATTGAAGTACTTTTTCAACCAGCAAGCCACTTTGATTCATTTTTATTTTGTTTAAAGGAATACACCCATTTGCCTCTACGGTGTTCGTGCTTCAGTGAGTTTTTATTTGGTTTTAAGATCAAAGATGTCGGACAAAAATACAATATTACCTTCTAATTGGTGTGCCTATGTATTTGTTGAATGGGTTAGCTTTACTTTACGAAATATATTACGAAATATTCGTTGAATTTTAGTATTTTTGTGGCTTTAAAAAAGTAAAGGAACCAAAAGCGGGCTGAGCAAGTATTTTTCAGCAATAAAGTAATTCTTTGTAATTTCCTACATACAATGTTTAATTCCGAAGTCAAAGAGACAACAAAACAAACATGCATATCGTACTCAAGCATGTGTTTCGTGTACTGGTTTTAATTTGTTTTCTATTAATGGTTGCAATTTTAAAAAGGCGCATTAAATTATGCATTTATAGTGTGGTAAGATTACAAAATAATGCAATCATTACAAGAGCCAAGAGCTAATAGTTTAATTTAATAACTATGAGAAGAACCGCACACTCCAAGAAAATTAATTGCTGCGCAAAAAAGGAAGTGCTATTGTATATTGTACACAGTAAGGCAAATTATACATGTAGAATTTCACAAAAGCAATATAAGTAACACATTATATAGTAACAATAATTAAAACAAGTTAATTTTGTTATAACAAAAGCACTATAATACATAACATACACAATAAGGATTAAAAGGAATATTACATCACACTAGACGCAATATGAATATAATCCCATATAAATCGCTGGATAGAATAATAGTGTTTAAATATCCAAATGCTGAAATATGATGCGAACTACAAATGAAGAGGTATAATTTAGAATACTCAGTAAATTAAGGGTGTACATGTGTATGGACATATACACCTTTTTCTATATATAAACATAGCGTGACGGTTAAAGTTTCTTTATCTAGATGTCCACATGATTGATTTGTTGCTGTGTTAACATTCCCATTCTCGTACGCACGTACCGTGGGAACGTTATACTTACATAAGTGTAACCTAACACGAATTGAGTGACACCGGATATGCAGCTTATGGTGCCAGCTTGTGTTTTGTCGGTGTTTTTCTACTTCCTCTAAAATTACTTCCGTATGACATACTATCTTTATAATTTGTCAACATAAACACATGAATTCGCTTGATGAGCGAAAGGCAGTAGCATAAGGTCTATGCAGCAGATTGGTGAACTACGAGTGACGATTGAATATTTGAAAATCATGCCGTATCCGTATAAATGCTGATAAGGAATGATATATTGTATTATGCAACACATAGTTTTGTTACGGTTCTTTTAACTGACATGACCCGTGTTTTCATATGATTGTTATTATTTTATTTTGCACAAATCTGCGAACACACTTATTTAAGTATATTCCGAAAGTCATCGGTAAACATTCCAAAATGGTATTTCTGTCGATAATTTTTGGCACGGCATAACATTCCAACCGTACCTGTCTGTGCCCGACATTCCGGCAAACTAGTCTACCAAAACTCTGAGCGTATTGATACGAAATGTACAAATCCAATGACCTTACGAAAGTCGATGAACTCGAAATGTTTCGTTTGAATTGTCATGTAGAGAAACTTGCTTGAAGCTTTACGAAACCTCTTAAAATCCCAATTAGTTCGGTTAAATAAGTCATAAATTAGCAAAATATTTTAGAAATAGAGTGACTCGTCTTCCGTTTTGCGTTTTAATGATACCTTATCCCCCTGATGTTACCCATTGGTCTTAAGATTGGCGATTAAACCAGATTAGATCGCTCGAATTAATTGTTTGTTGTTGTGGTTACGAAGCTCTTACACACACAACAACAACCGCACACATGTGCTCGTTGAACTACGACTACAAATATTGCAAAGAAATGCCTGAACATTTTGGATTCAACTGCGAACAAATGCATTGCCGTAAATACCCGTAAGTTTGCGGAACCCGTATGTATCAGGTTACCCTCTTCTTAGGCCAAACAGGTATTAGTTGTGTAACTCTTTAGTCTGCATAGCACTATGACACGAATTATTTCATGATCTGACACATAGTTTTGATGTGCTCCGCACACTTTGTACTACTTGTTGGTTTGGATACTTAAAGCGAGTATGCACGATTTGTATATGTGTTAAATTGTAATTTATTGATAAAAATATGTTACAATAACACAAAATAGGCAAGAACAATTATACATTGAAGACGAATTTCATAAAATGCAGCGAAGACAAATTAGCGCCCCGAGCCGATTGAGACGAAGATATTTCGTACATATTTTCCTACAAGAACAAGCATTCTTTTTTTATTAGGATCGGAGTTAGTGTTCGTGTGTCGTATGGATAGATATCGTCGCAGGAAATTAAAATGATCCGTAAAACTAAATTTAGATTCACATCGAACATGCATGTTATACATGCGGGCAAAATCGACTGTTAGATTTCAGAATTAAATATCCGGCCTTATTTCGCATTTTTCGACACATGTTCTTCTTAACTTTTATTTTAATTTATATTGAAATATATGTATAATAAGTTTTTTACAAATTTTATATAAATTCATGAATATTTGACAAAATCGTGCATACTCGCTTTAAAAAGATACTAGTACTTAGTTTCTTTCTTCAAATAAATATCAAAGAGTATCATGATAAATAAACGATAAGTGGTAACATACTGATCCGAAGTAAGTTGTATTCAATGCATTTCGAACATGTCATTTTTGCCGTCAATATACAATTATAATCAAGAACACATGAATTAAAACTCAAAGCATGAGAAGGGCCTGAAACTAGTCATGAAAAATACCGGTATATTGAAAAGACGATTTTGTCCAAATCAAGATTCGCTTTAAGTATCCACCGACATTGAAATTCAAGACACTAAGACCGAGCAGGGTGGAAATAGAAACGTTTTATTGACAGCGTAATTAAGTAGCTTAAATAACCACAAACCGCTGTCGCTGCATTGTTATTGCATTGTTGCTGGAAGTGTATTTATTTATTTGTGAATGGGCTAGATCGAGCAACGATCTTATTCGCCTTCGTGGATCAATTATATCGTCTTTTATATAAAACAAATAGCATAACATCCAGTTTGGTCATATATTTGAACAGGATATCGTTGTTTCACGTGATGTGTTGAGATTTGGAAGCCAATATGAGCCGTCTGGCTTGATGGTCACAAATGTTTACCCCTGGTTATGCGTTATGAGAAGGAACTGTTAATTAACTATTTATATAAAAAATGGGTTGGCACAACAAATTGAAATTTCACATTGAATTGTTCCGATTCTCCTATTACTGATGTATCATCAGATTTCGGTCAGTCGTGTTCTCAATATTGCAATGACCCCAAGAAGTTGGGTAACTCTTATTTTATATTATTCAAAATAAGAGTACATTTGAAACATAGCCATTTCCATATACACACCAATACAGGTTCGAATGTTTCTAAGAAGTGGCTTTAATGATTTCATTCAAACGTGAAAAATATATTCGCCATATTAAGACGACTCAATAGGCAAGTTTGGTAACTCTAAGTTTAAAAGTGTTGTAAAAAAAGATAAGGTTTACATTTTTACATTGTACATGTATGTGAGGCTACAGCAATCTGACCTGATTGTTATCACATTAGCCGCATATTATATTCAATCACACAATTTAATTAAAGTAGATTTGGTGCTTTTTATATTGTGTTGTGTTCAGTTGACATTTTTTAACAATATAGAATGTTTATATTTTGTTTATCGGTATCGTTCAACATGCCATGCGTTTTGCAGAATTGTTCAGCAAATATATAAACACTATTTTTTCTTAATTTTTACGTGTTATATTATGTTGGCCTCTGATTATATCGCAAATAGAATACAATTCATAAGTATTGCATGTGCCTGCTTGCTGCCAGCATTTCGCCGAGCAACTGATCAATGTATTGTGGCCACGCTGGTGTAGTTGAATGCAAAATGGTGTGAGGCTCAAATCAGTACACATGCGACAATAACGTAGGCATGTCCCGGTCTGTATAAAATGATACATAGGCCACATATATTTTAATAAATGCTTAGTGATTAAATGTTGTAAAAACAATCGGATAAATAATTCATAATTCTTTCTCACTAGCCTGAATAGTGACTACTTTAATTAATGTCATATTAATCATGTTAATATGACATATACTTTTTATGCAGGTCATGTTATTGTTCGTTATAGATTATCACCACAAAGTAGTAAAGATAAATATTAGTAAATATTAAAAATACAGTTACAAGGTTCAAATACCTATATATTTTTTCAATATTGCTTCGAATGTATTATAACTATAAAAGGCATTGACGTTTTATTACAATTCCTTTCGTGTTTCAGCAGTCATCATGGGCAAAGGTACTGCTAGACAATGGGTGACTTTTATTTATTTCGTTAACTTGATATCAGGTAACATACTAGTACATTATTTGATACGTATATTTGTTTTGCATGCAAATAAGAATATGTTGTATTTTTTCATTTTTGGCACATTTATTTTTCTAGATAGTGTGTAACAAATAAAGGTCCGATCACTTATCAATTCTGCTGACGAGAGTGCCGTTGATAAGCTATTATTATAAATCCATGTATGAAGCTATGCCTTGAAACCAAAAGTATGTCATCAGAGAAGTGAACACATTCAGTAGACATGAAACAATAATTCGATCAGGTAGTTCTTTTCAGCAATTGCTCTTGTTGAAACCGTTTTTGCAAATGTCGCCCAAGGCCAAATTTCACAATAATTGTATTGTAAGGATGGAACTGTTCTGGTCATTGTGTATCCTCCCATAGGAGAGTAATGTATTGCTGCCATTTGGACAAGCGCGATGCTTCGGAAAATGTCACCTCCTGTGACCACAGCTTGTATATCGGGTAGAATAGAAAATCCGGAATCTTCTCGGAAATTGCTATGAAATCGGGCTAAATTTGAGACCATGAATAAATTGTTTCGATTGTTTTAATTAGAACGTTATCGATCGTCGGCGAAAAGTGTTTGAAGAGGATTTCAAACTGTAATATGTCTGGATAATTCGTTTTTTATTTGATTTTTATCGGCTGTTTAAATCCGTCTGCAAAAGCTTTTTTTAAATACACAGCACGATAAGGAAAAGGTACTAGCCTCGTCTGTTAATATGTTTATATGATGTGAATTCCATTTTAATTACTTTTACTTATGTTTTTTATTTGTAATGTGTAATATTTGCAAAATCGAGACCTTAGTTTGTTTATGAACAAATAATCATATACTACAACAACAACAACAACAGTATGGTGTGCTTGCAGACTAGTAATATACATCCACGTTTCAAACAAGTCAACTGTTCCAAAATAATATCTATGTTTTTGCAATGGACAACGCCGAGATATTTCAAATAGAAAATATATTAGTTTATTAAACTAAAATAACTGCAACAACTCATTGCGTGCCACGTGTGTACAAAATCCTTAAGCAACGATAATGCTATCAGTCGAATTTTTAATTATTCAAATAAACTTGTCATACGCTACAAAACGTAAGACCACCATCAGACACATGGGTGAAAACAATTAGTGCAGCATAATCTGTTCATTTCTTATGCACAGTGTTCATTTCAAAACGTCCGCTTTCGGGTTGATAACTGGCTGTTTCTTAAATATTTGTTTTGAGCATTTAAAAAAAAAGACACTCAATTTAATGACCGTGTTTTTGCCCTTTTCTATGAAGAGTTCAAAGCTGTTCGTATGTACTCATAATCGAAGCATTCAAGTAGAAATGGTTTCTGATCACTCGTGTTTGATGAGGTATTAGCCCGCTTATTACTTTTATATAACGTACGTTTTATGACAGGAAAATGTTTATAATAATTGCATAGATAGGTAGATGTTTTGCAATAAATTAGGCGGGCTAATATTAAAAAAGGCATGGGTGCACACATCTGCGTCCCAGTTTTAAAAGAACTAATGAAATACTTTATACTAAAATCGCTACGACGCTGCATTTTCGCATGAATACATATAATTGTTAATGTTTTAAATTCTAATAATGACGTGAAGAGAAATTACATTTAATATGTGTAAAAAAATTGTTGGTTTTAACATGTAGTATATTTAAGGCACAAAAGGCAAAAATAATTTTTGCCTTTTGTGCCTAAAATAAACTACATCTTAGTATTAAAATTTTGTTTTGAACAATCTGATAATATTTTACCAAAATAATTTGACTTTATATTTGATCCCGAGTAATGTGACGTTCATCGAAATATATCACTACTTTTTGATCACCTGCTATTGAAGATACATCAGGCAGTGTTAGATCAGGCATATATAACTAGTGTGATAAAAATTAATAAATTGATAAATTAATTAAAAGAAACATGATTTAAATAATAAGTACATGAATGAATGATTAAATGAATCAGTAAACTACTCATAAATTAATACCACGTGGTCATGCGGTGTTCATTATACGAATCATCAACACAATCGTTTTTGGCTTCTTTCTGAACGGATGCTGCTAATTGATGCAACCGTTGTGATTGCGCAACCCTATCGATTACCTATCAAAGGCAGTGCTCGGGTTATTTATTTTTTGCGCAGTGTAGATCACTGCGCGTATAAGCGCAGATTTTCCATGCTGCGAATTGCGCCTGGAGTCCGTTCGATATACACTATACGAAGTTCTATTGATTTTTGCGGCATTATGGATTGTCAGTCCACAGAAGCGCATCGCTAAGCGCACGTATATCCACGAGACCCTTGATTAATGGCGTAGAATTTAATGGTACAATAAGTATGGGTTAATTAAAGTTAGTGGTTGACGAGTGTTCAAATTATGTTTTATCATACATCATTTATACGAAACAATTGTGTCACCACTAAAACGGAATGGTGATATTTTGTTACAGAATTCGCGAGTGTGCGCGTTTTAATTGTAATACTATAATAGATGTTTTGTGATTTCCTTTTGCTGTGTTATTTGCTATATACAAGTTATATTATTTTTTTCCCTGGGTTATGAATGAAAAGTAAAGTGGATTTAACTTAGTGATTGGATTTTATTAACAGTGTGTATATACGTGATTTGTATTTGAGCGATACGCGTGGATGGTATGTCGCATACAACAAAATACGAGTAGTTAATGGTGTTCTCATCAAAGGTTTTGATCGGGAGCCTTAACAAAATTGAAGCTTGATCATAATGCTATGGATTATTTTATTACAAGATGGCCGAAGAAACTAAGGCGCCGGATATCGCCGTCGAGTCTGTCGACTATGTCGATGAATATGCCACCTCTATCGCCGACGCCGACTTAAATCAACCGTCAAAAACGGGGGAATGTGTGTTGGATACGGAACCGCCTGAAACGAGTACAAGCGGACCGGAAGTGACGGGTGATGAGGAGGAAGAGGAAGAAGAGCTTCCGTTTCCGGGATTCTTGCCGGTCGTGTTGCGGTGTCTTGATCAAAAGAACCCAGTTCGTTTTTGGTGCTTGCGACTCATCACATGGCCATATCCTTTTTGAAAATTAAGGTTTAAATTTCTTGTTAAGAATATTCGGACAGCTGTGCATTTGAAAAAGGTGAGTGCGGTTAATTAAATTTCTTGTATATGTTTACTGCATTTAATAACTTTTGCTTTCACATATACATATATACCTTGAGGATTATTTGGTACACTCAACAATTTTCTATACCAACACCTGCTGTAGTTTTAATATGTGATAACAGTAGCCTGAATGAAACATCCCGGTTTGTTCAAAACTAAGAATTATTTTAAACAACAAATGCTCCCGTTGCAGCATGACCGTTCACTCAAATGCAAATATTTGAGATGTCTCTTGTGGAATCTGCTTAATGAATCACATTGTTAACAATGACTCTTTTATCACATTGTTTACAATAACTTCAATAATAATAATAATAAACATTGCAATGTACAAGTAGCTTTATTTTTCATAAGCTTTCATAAATAATTAAAAAGGTCTGTTATACCGATGTCGCTATGCGCTGGAATGAGGACAAGCAAACCGTGTAACCCACAATCGATTACGGCTTTCTGTCACTTTAATTAAATCGAGCTCGTGTTCTTAAAACCATAAATCAATCGAGCGAGTTGTTTCTCATCTAAAGAGGATATTGTAGAAACGTTATTCTAGAGAAAAGAAACTGGTCTATTCATCTTAAGATGTCAATTCTCCGAGGACAGTTTTTTACCGGACCCGGGATCGCTGCTTATTAAAGCGATACGAGCAACGAAACGCGTAAGAATCCCTCCAGAGACCCAGATGTGAGATAAAGTAATCGGTAATATATGGGTTGCGAGTTTATGATGTATTAGGCGATGTTCGTCTTATGTGTACACACGATATTTCCTTCTAGAAATTCTTATACAATTATCATCGACGATTGTAGAATGATTTTGTGGAATCAACTCGTTTGATGCAATAATTCTCTAGAGTATATTTCTATATTGTCACTGTTGTGTTTCGACGGGAATGTTACAATTCGCTATTTGAGATAATGGTTCTACTAACCCATCGGTGTGGAAAGATTTTACAAGCAAGAACGAAAACAGTGTTACTATTTTACATGTATCGGGAACACATGTGCTGGGATTGTTGTTGATGTACTAAGTGCGTTAATTACTTGTATACGAAAGGTCCATCAGAACCGTATGGCATCATATCGTCATATTCACGGATGTAATTGTATTTGCTGTAGGTATAGATACTGTGTCAATTACACGTGTTGTTTTGCGGTTCAGAAAACAATAAAGAGAATATTCATTGATAAGCATGAAATCTGTACTACCTTTGTATAAATTAAAACACACAAAGAAAAAGTATTGACGTAGTCGAACAACCGATTAAAACGTTAACTAAAAATAAAACCACCATGGAAGTAAGCTAAGGAGCCAACAAGCATTCAACCAACCAATCAACGTACAATCCACCTGCTAAATAAACTAACAAACATAAATGTTTTTTATTTAACAACGCATGCTGTGTCGCTTGTTATTAGCATAATTTGTAGACATAATCTTACCAATCTATATCATGCTTTTTCTTTATGCCATATTACGTACTGCAATTGCTAGTCTGAAACATATTAATTCCGCTTTTATATTCGTGTTCGCCCACGCTGTATATTGTCATACCTTGTATGAAACATTGGACCCGCGATTATATCGGGTATAATGTAATGAAACATTTCATAAAACATGATTTTACATCGGGCTCATTGCGTTAACATGTATATGAGATCTACATTTGTGTCGCGTTCTGAGAAAACTGGGCATAATGCATGTGCGTAAAGTGTCGTCCCAGATTAGCCTGTGCAGTCCGCATAGGCTAATCAGAGACGACACTTTCCGCCTAAACTTGATTTTCGGTAAGGAGGGACTTCCTTGAAACTAAAAATACCATAAAAGCGTAAAGTGTCGTCCCTGATTTAAAGATCAGTTACCGGCTATCGGTTCGATGTACGTTTGTATACCTAAAGCAAGCCATTTCTACTGGAAAAGAGATTCTCATCGTATCCAAAAAAAAACGTGAAGATTATTTTTTTATATAATTGGAATATTCTGAATAAAAAAGATAAATAAATAGAATGAACAAAGATACACATTCGATATGCGTTCCATATTTGTCTTCGTTTGGGCGCATTATTAAAGCTATCTGTTGGCAATACGACCAGAGCCGAGACAAGGGCGGTCCCACAAGGCATTCATTGTAACATTAGAAGGATCAGCAACGCTTTTAATGCCAAATTTCTCTCGCATTATTCGCTGTGTGTGACAGATGGGGGAAAACTGTCGATGCGCGTTTTTAAGGCTCGTGTAAATCGTGCACGGTATGACAGCGATTCGATGATATTTTATTCTCTTAAGACATATTACGCATCAGAGATTTAGTTTGTGCACACTCATTCTTTGGTGGTCAAACACGTTTTCGTTGAAATATTAGCATCTTTATTTCATGCTCCTTCGTCTGTTACCAATACTGTTTCTGCTTCAACTACTACTACTGCCACTAAAACTACTAATGGTACTACTACGATTACTACTACTGCTGCCGATCCTACTACTGCTAACGCTGCTGATGATAACGATAACGATTATGGCGTTGTTAGGCGCAGCAGCGTTTCTAAAAATACGTTATTGAAATGTCTTGTTTTTCATAGTTTATTGCACAATACACGGAACATTAAAGTATGTTTATCATAACAGTTCACAAACAATCAAGACCTTGTACTGATGTGATGCGTTTCGATCGACTTTTGATATATAACAGCATGTAGCACTTGCTCAATGAGATTAATATACGATTGATTACCATCAAAGTGTTCGCCTGATTCCATCCACCCTTAACTCGCGTGCGATTGGTTGGGAGCATTGCAGATGGCGGTGTGCAATTTACCACAGGGGAATCGTCTATGTGATAATGTTTTGAGATTCTGGTTATCTGACTTACAAAGTAATGAAAGGACTTCGTGATTGCAAGTTAACAATTTATCAGTTTATATTTCCTTTTTTAAATCAGAAATTATGTATTTGGGATATATTTTTACATTTTCTATTTTTAGTTCAACCACTCATCTTTCTATTGTTTATGTCTATTTTGACCAATCAACCATTGCATTTTGGATGACATGAAGTGTAAACATAATGCTATAAATAAACTACAAATGTCGTAAGTTTTTAGCTCCATTATATTTAATTGTTTGTATTGTTTTATATTCTAAGCTGTTGCGCATAAGTTACGCATAAGACATTCCAATACATGGTTTGAAATATATTGCTATGACCTTAAAAAATTGCGGCAGCATTTTAGAACGTTCCGCACGTTGTTACACGCGCTATTAAGACACGTTTTTTATGCGTGTGGGGCTTTTGTCCTTGAGAACTAGTACATAATATTGAGAGCTAGTGCGTTATATTTGGGCTAGAAACCACGATACCAATGAAAGTTAAAGACAGGATATATTTCTTATGTTTTACGGATAAACCTTCAAATTAAATTCAGTTTATTTTAAACCGTGCATTAAACATGATTTGCATTGCGCACTCAGCAATTGGGTGGTTAATATGAAACTGTTATCCTTCTGTACGGGATAATATGCAAAGCGATATCAATCCTTTGGAATGTATCTATTTGGAGCTTCTAGATAAAATTAAAAGAATAATATCACAAAGGCTTTTATTGGTTTCCTTACCTGACAGAAACATTTTGATTGGATCGTTTTTATATTGCAGTAACTGTATCTGAAGGATTACATTGAACGGCTTGTAAGGCGGTCTACTTCCCCAAAAAAGATAAAAGGTGGAATGCCAAATAGGTGACGATTGTTTGTTACGCTTTGAGTAAAGTTATATTTTTGTCGCTTTAAGTAAAGTAACTAAATACAGTTTATTAGTAAACCTGATGGCAAATATGAACGGGACAGATATGAGTCTGTGTTTAGCCTTTTACAGTCTGTCTTATATTTATACATGATCATACATAACCAGAGAATGCATATGAATTAAATAAGCGTGCTATAATTCGTTATTTATCACAAACTATGAGTCATATTTCAGGAAATCGTGTAAATGTGTAATATCCGATATACATACACTGTTTGAAACTTGACCCATGATACGTAGCATTCTGCACCTGTGAATCATACCTCAACAGTCAAGTCACAAACTTGAGTCCCCGAAGGTCGACGAAGTAATCAGTTGTGTGAACAAATCGATGAATCTACAATAAGAAATAGCGTTTCTATGGTTACACCGAAGTCGTGACAACTAGTTGAACTGCTGTAATTAAAACCACATATCCGAATGACGTAACCTGTAAAATTTATACAAATCCAATGGTGCCATTAAACGTTAAATTGGAAGATAATTGCTGCTAGATTGTTTCATCGCTCTGTATTTAGAAATCCTTATGAATCTCCATAGCATTAATACAAATGCTATTACCGGTAAATCAATATGAAAAAGATTTCATATTTTATAGGGCTGTTTAACACTATACACTGCCGTCTTCTTTTTATATGTCTTATTTATAGTCACGATCATGATAAACATTGACTGGCTATTGACAATTAATACTGCGGATCTATAATATATTATATATTGTATCTAAATAATTAACGTAATTTGTTTTGGTGCTAATATAATAATTCACATTTTTTTCCACTGCTAGCTACAAGGCTAATGATACGTTCTTTATTTTATGAGGCGATATGACGTACGACCCTTATTTGCAGTACTTTGGTGTCATTATGTTGATGTTGGTCGTAGCAAAACGTAAATAGACAAACTATCATGCATATGAAAGCTCGAAGAATGTATGAATCCATGACAGTGTTGCAAGTATTTATAGGACATGTCATATGAAAGTGGCATCGAATTGTGTAATTACGGCTAGACATGACACAGTCCGTGCTATGTAAGTCTCTAAAGATAAGCTGTATTTCTGAACTTCATCTGAAATATAGTTTTTTTCCCTTATAATCCAGAAAGTACTCGCAATTACCGGATATGTCTTTCTAGTCCGCATGTTAGACACTTGTGTTAGACACATGTTTCGTTATCATTTAGTGTTCGGATATGTTCGGACATTGATTGGCGCCACAATACATCCGGTCGATAGAATCCGTTCTTTGGTAACCTATTTTTAGTGTCTCTGGGCATGAGAGAGAAATGAAAAACAATTAATATCTATACGCATTGATTTGCATATGATTGAACTTCCCCCAGCGGAAGCTATGCGTGTTGAATTACAGCTAGAAACTGTGAGCCCGAGTGAATTGTTTTGTTTTTATTTGAACTACTATTTTTGAGGCCTATGTTAGTTGCAAGTTGTTGTTTTGCTTAAATTTGAAATGAGTAAAGATGTGAAAATGCGTGTCGCAGAAACAACAGCATATTTGATCAAAAATGTTATTTAATTAAAATTAATTTACCTTCAAACAGTTTTTTTAAACAATGCCGCCTTTTAAATGCTGAATTAAAAGTTTTGTTAAATGTTATATTGTGTTTAGTTAAACCGTACAATGCCTATTATACCATATGATATTGGCAACTTGGCTGGTAATACTCCCAAATTAATAGGATATTTTCTATACTGATGACTCGCATTATGAATCCTTTTTGCCCAAACCGTGAAGAGCGAAGTTGCTTTGTTGACGTTAACTAAAATCTCCTGTAACTTTTAGTAAAAATCGCAGCTTTTATGTCAACCATAAAACAAAAAAGACCAAAATGTGCATTTATATGATGTACAAGCACTTAAAAAAACTAGTTCGTTTATTTGTTATGTACGCCAGTAAACGTATCCATAAGAAAGACTCCCACTACAAACCCTTTAGAGACAAAACAAATATATAAAAAAAAAACAGGTTAGCTTAACAGAAACATCGGCCGATCAAACAATCAAAAACGGGAATTTCGATCGCTTTTCTGAAGTGACGATCATTAAACGATTTAATATTAATATGGCGATTTATTGGCTGATCGTTCCGTTTCGCTCTAGATTATTAGCAAGCTGAAATGAGTACTTAATGGGTTGCGTTTATTACCAATTAATACGGTGATTGAAAGCGAAAATCGTGATACAAATATTTATTTCGGGATATGACGATACAGGAAGTTACCATGATACTCAGTGTGTTTGTTGACAAACATAATCTGGTGCAAAATTCGCTGGCGTGCAGAAAACGTAACGATCTTTACAAAATGTCGAAATAGAGTGAAGTGTATGAACTGCTATTGAACAGGCAAAATCATCCATTTCATTACGTTCTTTCTCTATAATACACATTGCATTATTAATTTATGCATAATACAATGGTTCACGTATGTTTAGACACGCAGTGTTCGATAACTGTTACATCAACTGTGGATATTCTTCCGTCAAAAGATACATATGAGCCGCTTCATGCGAAAATGGGTCTTATGTCATATTCTTTTGCGCCGTCAGGTCGGGAGCTTCACTGTCCTATACAAAGTCCAGCATGACATTGTTTTCTGATTAGCGGACAGTGTAGCTCCGTACATGACTGCGTGACTGAGCGGGCAGGTCTGGAGCTTCGCTGGTTGCATATGACATCAGTCCCAGCGTTACACGACGCGGTCCATATTAACCCATTTATGCCTGGTGGACTCTCCCATCCTTCTAAATTGCATCAATTTATTTCCAAAATTAGGGATGTATAGTATTTTTTTTCTATATTTAGAATATTTCTTACAGAAATTCCTTTAAGCAAACAGCGCTGACCCTGATTAGACGCCGCATCATGCCTTTTGTCTAGACGCTAGGCATAAATGGGTAAGGTCAAAATATGATACAAATATTATTTGCGGTTCGGATAAAGGCACAATATTTGTGCAATACCTTGGTTTGTTTACATACGCATATACGATTTACTCTTCACATTTAAAGGCACGATTTTCTTAAGACTGATATGCTGTTTATAGTGTTGTTGTATAACTTAACCCACGCCGGGTATGCGAATATTTCGTTTACGGATGGCACTTCACTAACAGAGAACAACAAACGCCACGCGCTAGAGGTAAGTTCCTCTGTTTTATTTAAAGTTATATCCTAAAGATTAGTTTTTAAGACAAGACACATGGTCGAGTTGATAAATGGTGTATCCTTTTGTATTGGGAATACACAATTTCACGGAAACATGGTACAGTTTTGCCCAAAAAATAGAAAATTCGATCGGAAAACAGCATAAACTGTATGAACAGCAAACATTTTAACAAAATAAAACTACTTAGAATTATTGCAAGAAATTGTTTCTATTCCAGCATGTAGAGTAATCACTGTGCTTCAAATACTGAAATTTTGATAGCATTCAATAAAATATAAACAAAAATAGTGCATGTTGTAATAGGTGGCATACATAAAGTTGCAGCCACTTTGTTTACCGATAAAGGGCACTTCAGATTACGGAGACTTTCAACAAAGCGGGCACTCTAATAACTGAGTTTTATCTTCTATCTTAAATGCATTTATTTATATTATGGCTATTCATACGAAACATTTTGAAAACATATTTTTCAAAAATCACATTACTATTAATTTATACTATGTTTATTATAATTGCAATTTTCAAATAAGATAATATTTATTATTAAATAAATGTGTACGGATAATGCGGATCAACACAATCGTGTTTAATTTTACTTATAGCAGGGCTCTAGATAACGGTAGTGAAGGGGTCTTTATGAGGCATTTAGACATTTGTTCTTCATAAAATCCTATGTCGGTTGTGCTTATTTGAATCGCATCATCAAGACGATACTTATGCGTAGCAACAAAATGAAAAAGAGAATGGTAAAACTCCCTTAATTTTGAGCCCTGCTTATAGGAAGCAATTCCCTTTACGCAACGCTAACGTTTGCTCGAAGTGCGATTCACCTGACCCTAAATCACTGTATTGGTTGAGTTTTTAGAATCATGGTTAAAATTAAATCGTAAAAACAACTGATTCTGGAAAAAAAGGAATGCGTACATAAAATGTTTAAATGTCATATTATGGAGTCAGTACTTAGTATACCCCCACAAACGAAGTTTAGGGTGCTATATTGGATAGAACTTCATATGCAGCATGTGTTGTGTTTATATTAAAAACAAAGACGGATATGCATAATTTTTACACCACTGTTGTGTGATTATATCAACCCCGCCCGTTCTTTTATTGCTATTTTCGTTTATTGGCATTGAGCCAAAAAGTTCCAATAGAATTTCGAACCTGCATCGCTGCTGATATTAATCTCTGAGAGGCAGTTTAAGCAGAGTGATTATTCATGACATGCTATCTAATATATAAGTAAATAGCCTTAGTACCTTCATTTGGACATAAAGATAAATGCTTTAGATCAACCGCTTAGAACGTAATTTAAAATATATGGTCATATAGATTTTACTCAAAAGACATATCCAATTTGTTTAACATTTATCTTTCACTTTTATACCAAATCATAATCATATTTCAAAGGGATAAGAACATGCTTCGGTAATTCGTTTTTTATTTGCGTACTAAGTACATACATTTTTATTTATTGCCTGCTTACTTTAACAGTATTCCACAGCGAATTCTGCATTTTTGATTCACAAAAAACGAATGTGTTATATCTGGAAAAAAGTGTCTAGATGTCGGGAAACGAAGTGCCATTGTTTTTTAGATGATCGGTAAACGAAGTGCAGATGAAAAATGTGCATGCGACTCTTAAAACATTTGAATTTTCTCAAATACATTAGTAAACTAAAATGTAACATGTTGTAACATTACTGGATATATTGATCTTTTATTTCGAATTGTAAGCACGTTCTTGATTTATTTCCAAGTATGTTTATTTTGTTTAAATATGTACTGATCATTCAATTCATGCTGATTATCGATGGACTTTTTATCGTTTTTTTTTTAATAATTCACCGTTTTTCGAGAATTTCTTTCTTCGCAATACGAAGTGCTATATCATTAATCACCCAAACAATGTTCTGTGTCTAAAAACCAAATAAACAGAACATAAATACAAAAAAACTGAAGAACCTCTCGCGCGTGGCGTTTGTTGTTCTCTGTAAGTGAAGTGCCATCCGTAAACGAAGTATTCGCATACCCGGCGTGTAACCGTTGTAACTAAATGTATATACAAAATTGCTGCATTTTATCGCATGTAACACGATTCTCCCTGCGATGCCTTAAACGATATAAAATCATCTACGAAACAAGGTTGAAATAAATAAAAGACGCCACATTTTATTTGGTTAGCCCTTCGATATATGATTAACCTTTGCTAAGAATTTAGTTAGGTGGCAGAATTGTGAATATGCAAAATTCTGTATAAGCATTTTAAGTAGCCTCATGACTTTTCAATTAACAAGTTGAAGATTGACGTCACGCGCAATATGACTCTGCGCAATATGACTGTGATAATTCGACAAACTGGGGCGGTGCTTAATCCTTTGGTCTGTTCCCTTCCCACATCATATTCATTTCGACAATCTCGTTTAAAGCCTGAATTCTGTACTAAGTATGTAATTATGTCCACAAATTGTGTTGCGTTAAAAATAATATTACGAACGATGTTTTAATCGTGAAAGTTATGAACGTTATGGTAACAACGGCAATGCAGAATAATATATGTTCACAAACTTTTTGAAAAGTAAGGCGTTTGAAGGAAACGGTATTGCAATTAAAATACAAAGAAATACGCTTTTTGTTGAATGGCGTAAGGTTTTGTTATTTTTCTATATTCGGCACCGGCTTTCTTCCAGCTAAGCGTTCTAAATATACTACTAACTTTAAATGTTATAAAACAAGAAACCATTTGTATGCCTATACAACATGATCTTCATACTTATTATGGCATTTTTCTTTAAGACGCATATACCATTTACCCTATCATGTCTTTTGAATTTCAAATCGGCATAAAATACAAGACATGTATGACAAATTACGGCGGATAAATTTGACGCCCCCATATATTTTCTTCTTCGTCGTCTAATACTCGCGTATATTCACAAATGTCAGAGAGGATTTTCTTCTTGTCTGGATACCATATCTATCGTTTAAAATTGCGTTCATCATATGGTGCCTGTTTCGTAGGAAGTCCTCCGTCTAAAAGACCGCGATCTTCTTGTCAATGTAAATATGTGTCTACCGCGTCGTTTTAAGAACTTACGTAGGTTTTCTTTATTGCGTTTCTCGGCGAGTCTACCGTCAGAAGTGAATTATGTCTTGATAACATTACCATAAATCTGCGAAATTAAGTCGGACTTGAGTTTTTGTAAAAATCGTGTGTCCTTGGAAGCAGAAGACGATGTTTAAATTTAAGTTTGTTCTTCGAATATAAGATTCCGTTTTTGGAAAAATTTCTTCATGAATCAGCTTGAAAAGAACATCAGCATCAACCGTGACTAACGTCAAAAACTTCTTTGACCAGTTGTGTCTATGTAACATGTTTGCTCAGAAACATGAACTTTTTCACACTTAATGCAAATGTCAGATGTTTTTTTTACAGAAATATAGATGAATGTAATTACGAATAGTCTATTCGTGAGTAATTTTGAATTGCCTTTGTTTGTAGACAGGCTGTTTACAGTTTATACATAATATATCTAACAGGTGTGAATGTATTTATGATGTATATAATCGTTGAACATTTTTTGAATTTTTAGAACCATCGTCTTTCGTAACTCTTTTAGGGTGGTTGTGTTTATAAATATAATGATGTTGTTGTTTTTACTGTTTGTATGTACGCACGTGAGACGTTATTTATCTATTCTGTATGTCTATACAATAGCATAGTCTCTAAGAGCACTTAAAGTGGCGACAATAGATATCTTGTGCTTTAAAACATTTGTAAAACATTGAGGAAACTGAAATCAACAATTGCACCACTAATATAAATAACGCATCTTCAACCCCAAGGCCGTCATAACAAAATACCTCAACCATTATCAGCTACCACCACTATCAGCACCACTTCTGACTTCATCTTAACCTTCTTAAATGTAGCTACCACAACAACTGCAACTATACAAGAACTGTGTTTATAGAGTTCTTTGATGATAATATGGCTGAAATATGTTCCTGACTTGAGTCGCCCATGTATCGTCAAACATTTAGTTTGATCTGATAACACAAAATATCAGTTGAATGCAGTTTCGAATAGCGTTTGAACGGTTAGAGTAGCACGTGGCTAGTTTATTAATTTGTGTGTTGATCCCTCTCGAATCTAATATATAATATTGATTTACATATGTCTTCAGATAATTGCTGAAGTTGAAAAGTCGCTTTAAACATTTATCAAACCCGCACTTGTGTGTGTCATCAATAATAAAAACGTGTGTAACGGGTTTCTCGATTGACGTGTGATTCTATAAGCGACATCGAGGAAGGACGTTTGATATAGCATTGTTTACCGCAGTATAAGATAAATTGGTCGATACATGCTATAGGGTCATCTAAATTCAAAAACGGTTAAATTAATACCTGGAAATTCAGGTGTCGCATGTCAACAGGGATGCAACGATAGTTTTCTAGAAATTATATGTGGAGTAAACAAACTCGGTGGTGCTAGGAAAGTGACGTCAATACATGTATAAATAAAAATATATATTTAACATAGACCCGGCTGCAATTATGCGATATTGAGTTTTATCTATCCATTGCTTGCTGTAACTGACACTTAACTGAGCGTTTTATACACAAATACGGCTAGAAATGGCGTCAAAGAGGAGAAAACTATCGAGAAAGACGGTTGTAACATGGTTTGTCGTGAGGTTCTGTATAGGCCCCACATGCATCGTTTCAAGTTAGTTCAAGTTTGTCGTAGAACTCAGAAAAATAAACACATTTGTTTTATTGTTCCCTAGGCAAGACGAGAGTGTTAACGTTAACATCATGCATGTTTAATGAGAGGTTAACACGCGAATGTACCAGTGGTCTTCCTCTAGGATGTCTAGTCCGACAAAGTCGCTTACGTAGCATGCCCCTTGCTGTGTTCTTAGTACTTTCTTTCAATTTTAATGCAAACACAATCTCACCGTAATCATGGCGTTATTGCTTCAATGATTATCAACGGCGATTTTATTGAGTCTTGACATCGTTTGTATTTTTCTAAAGAACTTTTGACTCATTTTTATTGGCTATCTGATAATATAGTTAAAGCGGTTTCCCCAAACCGCTGACAGTAGTTGAAACATTATCAGGGAATTAGAACAAACGATAATTAAATAAGCCCGATAAAACGCAAATTAAACAACTTCTGAGCGGGCGTTCCAGACTAATTGCATCTTCCCCCTCTCCGCACAGCACGGCAAAATCCATTCCGCCATCACCAGATCTCGCTGAAATCTCGAAATTCCCCGCAAAATATCATGAAAGCAAGCGAGAAAGTAGTTGATTAACCGGAAGCATTTGAAATGTAAGAAAGAAACGTTAAAAACAGATGTATACACATGCACATTTGCGACTGTCACATAATCAATATTGAATTAGTGTTGAGTCTGCTATTGAAAACGGTTTCCCAGCTCGAAAATTTTCCTTAAATTAAATTATTGTTTGAAACCATTTTCTAATTTGAGGATATCGTCGCTGTAAGCGAGTACAAATTATATGACCTAAAAATGAAGCGTTTTATCTATGGGTATTAAGTATTCATGACATACCAAATGAATAATATACACGTCATTATATTGATTGCGTTGCCTTGAATCGACGGGTTAAGAGTGAACTCTCAAACCATGTAACAAGGGAACACTTTGATACGCAGTGCTTTTGAAGCATTTTAATATAAATATATCGCGTGGAGAAAACGAAAACAAAATATCATGACATGACCAATCTTCGCATAACATGCCGTAAACGATATGCGTTAACGTTTGACGTAACGCAACATATACATTTCGTTTGTGACAAAATACTCGTTGGAAGTATTGTTAATTTGATTCTTATATCGATTTATTTACCAAAACGCATTTAAACTGCGTTGATTCCTACTCCTTGAAAAACAAACGGCTTCCTTTCTGTTTTATATACAATGATACATTCGTATAGACCCCATTTAGATATGTATTCTATTGAGACTTTAACACCAAGTCAAGAAGTTAGTTATTTATATCATTAAAAAGATTAAGGCTAACCACATGTCACATTTCTTTACATTTTGTCGCAAACACATTAGTTTTCTTTATCAATAAAATAATCTGTAATCGATAAACATGTACTCATTTATCATACTTGCAGCTTTGGGCTTTTTCCTGGATCCACCGCTTTAATGATGGACTTATTCGCCGCAATTATATCTGGTCTCATATCCGCGTATTGATTTTGTTTTGTGGCAAAGGTATACCATCGGAATTAACGACCGGCTTTTTGTCACAGACAGTTAGCTATGCAAGGGTCTTGATAAATGTAATCGATTGGAACGATGGCTGGAATCTCAGTATAAATTTCTCGGTCTTAATTATAACGTAGAATTGTTTATGATTCCGGATTTTAATGAAAGGACATCTCCTA
The DNA here is from genome assembly GCF_020536995.1 of Dreissena polymorpha. Taxonomy (NCBI): domain Eukaryota; kingdom Metazoa; phylum Mollusca; class Bivalvia; order Myida; family Dreissenidae; genus Dreissena; species Dreissena polymorpha. Next base: position 111,239,637 of record NC_068356.1, on the reverse strand, counting down.
GAAGACAATTTGTTATTATCAAGGCATGCCTTATTCGATTTTCGGGAAACCTTTTTCCGAATAATATTTTCTGTAATGATCCTTTAATACTCATATATTGTAAAAAATATATAAAAATTCACATCCGGAAATGTATAACACAGACAAACAATCGAATAAAAAAGAAATGGAAAAATGAAAACTACACAGATATAAATAAGTTTATCAGTTAACGATGTTTCCTTAAATTTTTACACTTATTCAAGTCGGACGTTTCAGGTTGTATTTTGTTTTTATCGTCCACGTGGTACTTGCTTCGATAAGCCAAGTAACCGAGGGCGAGTATAAGAAGCGATGCGTATTAAATTGAGTCGCGTTTTGAGAAAACTGGGCTTAATGCATTTGCGTAAAGTGTCGTCTAAGATTAGCATGTGCAGTCCACACAGGCTGATCAGGGACGACACTTTCCGCTTTAATGGTATTTTTAGTTTCAAGGAAGTCCCTCCTTACCGAAAATAAAGTTTAGGCGGAAAGTGTCGTCCCTGATTAGCCTGTGCGGACTGCACAGGCTAATCTGGGATGACACTTTACGCACAAAAATTAAAGCCCAGTTTTCTCAGAACAAGGCTAAATTAAATTATTTTAACATCGCAAGTTTATTAATCTAGTCACTTCTTCAACTTCCCGTAAATGTTGTCGCTATTTCACAATAGACTGTCATCCAGCCCGTATGCTTACTTTGCATTAAGGCCTTAATTTATTTTTTATTTTATGACACTATTACAACGAAATATAGCAAAAGTAAGAAAGAAAACACTAGGATATGCTTAAACATTAAAAAAAGTTACTTGGTTGCCACAAAAGAGACATATGTATGTGTGGACGTCCTACCGTATATATTTGAAATTAAAAAAACAACAACATCACCGTTATTGTTTTTGATTGATATACAACCACCTATATACATCACGACGAATTTCTATTTCCGGTGGATGGGGATAAAACTGAATACATTATTTAAATATTCGATCAATCAGGAAAGCAGAGCAAACTGTGTGTTTAAAAACGGTCACCACATCATGGTTTTCATATCCATTCAACCATACATTTACATTATTCGTGCACAGTTTGCTACATTTACGCAATTCGTTTTAACCTTTAAAATCGAGTCGTCACAAACTTTTAATGATGTGAGTAGCATTCAATTCTATATAGATATTTTAACACAATCATTATTGTGCAGCAACCATCGCATTCTGTCTGATTCATGTTTTATGGTCACTAAGGAATTGTGAACATAATTATTATCGTCGCATATATTCGCTCTTCACCGGCCTTTATTGACATTTTGCGATTTGCCACTCGTTCTCAATAGGATCAAAACAGCCTATAAACGCATATAATAATATTCAGCGTTCGCTTCGCGATGTCTAGGTTTTAGATTTAATGCCAAACGCAGTAATGAGTATTTTGCCTTATTGAACGGATCATCGCAGATGATAATTTTGAGTGAAGCTGTGGTAGTGGATCAGTCGAAATCGTTTTTTTTCCCTAAAATATTTAGAGATTTGATAAAACATCTGCATCACATTTAACAAGACTACTAGGTTTACATATATTCGCACACATTCCGTTTATACATGTATAGTTTTTAATGGGCATGTCGGCAAAGTATTATATTATCCAGTATACATGGTGAATATTGTACATTGCAGTTACTTCAACGTACGTTTTTCTTATTCTTTAAAGAGAACATTGTTGGGACGTTTTTGCATTTATGAGTGTGCATTGTGATCCTGAAACTCATCTGACTAGTCATTGGTTACCGTTGTACCAACAATTCATTAACCCATTTATGCCTAGTGGACTCTCAAATCCTTCTAAATTTGATCAATTTATTTCCAAAATTAGGGATGTCTAGTATATTTATTTCTATATTTAGAATATTCCTTACAGAAATTCCTTTAAGCAAACCGCGCAGACCCTGATGAGACGCCGCATCATGCGGCGTCTCATCTGGGTCTACGCTGTTTGTCAAGGCCCTTTTTCTAGACGCTAGGAATAAATGGGTTAACTTTCTGAGGACATATCATCCACATTAAAGATGAACCACTCTCATGACCATGAACAAATGCCCGATGCTTACAAATACACAAAGTAGACAGACTAAGCACAAACGTGTATTCATGCACCTCTGCCATGAATCAACGCTAAACGGAAGCACTTATATGTTGCTAGATTAACTTCTCGTGCTAACAACACCTGGCAGCAATATCATAAGTACATAGCAGCCATCATACGTACAAGTGTTCCAGGTATTTCATTGTGAATTTGGCGTTTGAGTTCACTGCGGAAACTTAGGTACACTAGTATGTCGCTGGGAGAAAATGGCATGCACATGAATTATCCCATTTATGCCTAGTGGACACTCCCATCATTCTAACTTGGATCAATTTATTTCCAAAGTTAGGGATGTCTAGTATATTTATTTCTACATTTAGAATATTTCTTACAGAAATACCTTAAAGCAAACAGCGCAGACCCAGATGAGACGCCGCATCATGCGTCGTCTCATCTGGGTCTACGCTGTTTGCAAAGGCCTTTTTTCTAGACGCTAGGCATGCACATGAATTAAGCATCATGCCTGTTCTTTACCATAAGCGACATCAATTGAGATGAACACAAATTGGGTTAAATACTTTGCAATCAATACGGTTCTTAAAAGAAAGGATGGTGAACAAGAATGAGTGAATTTCAACGCTCCTTTCATATTCAACTAAATCGGATTGTATCAGTATTACTAGGGGACATCGTATAATTTGCTTTTCTTCAAAGCCATTTCGGAGATCTGATAGTAAATTGTGTGCATACCCTGACTAACCTGAGATCAAGCGCGATAATACAATACAGTTATCCGTGTAGTATATATATGCTCATGCATATATAATGCAGCGATTCCAGGCTTACCTAAAAACCTGCAATACATAATTTAATTTGTTTATGTATGTCTTTGCATTTTGAGGGAAACTACTTGATTAGGGCAATTTGAATTAGGAAAGAAGAAGTCATAAATAATGACGCCTGTATTACATGTACCTATGGATATATGTCTCCCATTAGCGATATCAATTTGTTGTACTTTAACTTACATAATTATTTCACAGAAAATGATACATTTAGGCCATACATCCTTATTGATAAAAAAGGTGTAACCACATAAATATCACTTCATATAACTTGCAGATATAACTGCATAATTATAATATACGTTAACGATAATAATGATGACAATACTATTTCGGCAAATGATATTGCTTTTTGTGTTTGTATTGTCAAACGCTTGCTGATAAAAGATAACAGTGCGTGTGAGTCATTGTCCGACGTCCAGTTAGGTTTTGTAAGGACTGCAAACAATATGTCGACAAATGCACTGAAAATACTGATTGTACTGACATTTTTGTATAATTGGTAGTCTGAATCATCGATGTTAAGTTCTTACCACTTATAGCGCGACGGGCGGATGTTTCATTAGACATTCTGCGAGCTAAGTGGTCGATTATTTCATATCGGTATTATGGTCATATTTTGAGCAAAATTAGGTTAATATCTGAATGAAAAACGTAGGTTATATAAGTACAATATTGATTTATTTTTTGTTGCATAATTATGTTAACACGCTTGTCACGCGTGTAAAATCATTTTGTTTTACTTTATTATTCGACCATGGGACACCATGGTTGACATGGTGACCTACTATACTCTTTTTTCGTCATTATTCGAACAGTATTCATCTTGACTCTTTCGATGATAACAACCCAAACTAATATGCTCCAGACTTTAGTTCTAGGTTCCACTATACATGTTGTCTTACCAAGCTCGTACGCTTCTCGGCCTCTGGATTAGGAGCGAACACGGGAGACAATCTACGCCAACGCGACTACTATCTTACTATTATTGTGATTTGGGATAGGGGTAAAAGTGACATGTATGTTATGTTGACCAACGTTATAAGAGTTAATATAATTTGTCTGGGGCCGGCTTGACAAAACAACGTATGATATATTTATAGTACAATTCGTGTTATGAGGAAATATACCAACCGAAAAATATACTCATTTTTTAAGAAAAGGCATTAATGTTTTAATATTTTCATAAGAAAATGTCATCGAAATAGAACATGGAACTAGATGCCCTTCATATAGCTCCATACGCATGGACGGGACTCGATCCTATGTCGCGAACGTAACGAGGCGGGCGAGCCATCGATAAGCGCGCGTGCTTGACAATTACGCCAGCTGCCTTGAGGCATGGAGTGAATAACGGAATGACTCAATATATCAAGACACGCCGTAAACAATATTTACAATAACGCGATTACTGCTCCCAGAGATTGATATCACAGTTATTGCCATCATAAATCAGCGTTTACATCTCAACAATGCATAATATGCCGTTCCTTAGATAAACACGAGCATAACCAGTCCGTTTCTTTGCCGTTTCATCATGCAAAAGACATGCAGTGCGGTATGTAAACAAGACATGTCGTCCTGTGCTATCTAGAGTATTTTCTGTTGCCAGATGTTACTTCCATAAAACATGCACACATGCATATTTTTGTTTCTGGTTTATCTTCAGGCATCCTGCAAGACAATACAATAAAATAAGGCAAGATCTGACACTACAGACGTGCAGCGCACTCTTTAGACAGTTACGACGCACCAAGTACTCATATATTGCCCCATTGTTCCAAAAAGGTACAATGTGCCTTCTCATTTCAATGTAACATGACAACTTTTGCACCAAGGGGGCGATTTACATTTATGATCGATCGGGTATCTTTTATACTGATTATATTGTTTTCAACACATTTTTTATTTCAAGATTGCAGACAAGAGTACACATACACTATGAATTATAACAATAATGTTTTGCAATCACACACAGGAAAACATCAACAGAAAATATATAATAGTAACGACAAACATAGCATATAAGTTAGTTCAGTATTTGAAAACTTTATAATTACATGTAACTGTGTGTTGAACAAATCATTTAAGAAATACATAAAAATGGGAAAAAACATCCTCTAGTGCGCATGGATAACAAAGCATGTGCCCATTGTAATAAAATATGAAAAAAGGCACAGAGAAACAATAGTAGGTGCATATAATTATATTGTATAACACATATGTCAAACATGTAATTTAATTAAAGTAAGGTACGCTTGAAATATAATTTGTAACAAGTACAGAAACCACATAGATCTTCATCAATAATCAAATTAAAATTCTAAGTTTATGAAACAATAGCATTAAACGATTCCCATTCAATCTCAAAGGATTCTAAATTAGTTTTTAAAATTGATATTTTTCTCAAGTTATCATATTTATACTTAATGTATTTCTTGGTTCCTGTTATTCTTGGAATGCATTTATTCATTTTACACGTGTATAAGTATAGCTTAATAAACAAAATAACATTATTTATGGCTCTAGCAGACGTCATTGAATATCAAAGTAGAAGGATTGTCATGTAAATGAAAGGAAAAGATTGTTCTGGTAAAATTTCGTTAATACTTGCTTTAGATATCTGACATTTCCATAATAAATGTTCTAAATTTTCCTCATTTTGTTTGAAAATAAACACAATATATCATCAGTTATTATCATTTGATTCAAAAGACTATTTGTTCCTAGAATCCTGTGAGTTAGTCTATATTTGAACCACTGAACCTTAACACCATCGATTATAATTTTAATTTCATTGTATACTTTTGAACGTTTGCTAAATAACTAGTACGATGTATTTATGTTAAGTCAACCAATAATATATAAAAAATATAAATGCATTTAAATCGTTGCTAATTTTGATATATATGTTAAACATGTACGCATACATCCTAAATAGTTTAATAAATGGGATGAACCTAAAATACACGTTGTGTATTCTCTATATTAAACAACATCTAACATCAAGACAAATTAATTAGCAACCATGTTTTCTAACTTAACTACATACACATATATCAACTCTTTCCAATCCGTGCGAACACTTGTAAAAATTAGGAATCGTTTGGGAATAAATTATCGCAGGGTGACATATATTTTTGCCCCCCTTCGAAGAAGAGGGGGTATATTGTTTTGCACATGTCGGTCGGTTGGTCGGTCGGTCGGTCGGTCCGTCCGTCCGTCGGTCCGTCCAACAGATGGTTTCTGGATGATAACTCAAGAACTCTTAGGCCTAGGATCATGAAACTTCATAGGTACATTGATCTTGACTGGCAGATGACCCCTATTGATTTTCAGGTCACTAGGTTAAAGGTCAAGGTCACAGTGACTCGAAATAGTAAAACGGTTTCCGGATGATAACTCAAGAATGCTTAGGCCTAGGACCATGAAACTTCATAGGTACATTGATCATGACTGGCAGATGACTCCTATTGTTTTTCAGGTAACTAGGTCAAAGGTCAAAGTTACAGTGACTCGAAATAGTAAAATGGTTTCCGGATGATAACTCAAGAATGCTTACGCCTAGGATCTTGAAACTTCATAGGTACATTGATCATGACTGGCAGATGACCCCTATTAATTTTCAGGTCACTAGGTCAAATGTCAAGGTCACAGTGACTCGAAACAGTAAAATGGTTTCCTGATGATAACTCAAGAATAATTAGGCCAAGGATCATGAAACTTCATAGGTACATTGATCATGACTGGCAGATGACCCCTATTGATTTTCAGGTCACTAGGTCAAAGGTTAAGGTCACAGTGACAAAAACGTATTCACACAATGGCTGCCACTACAACTTACAGCCCATATGGGGGGCATGCATGTTTTACAAACAGCCCTTGTTATGAAAGGAATAACAAACTAAACAAAAGCGATATTGCGATGGCTATTAAATCCTAATTATCATCTTAATCATCAAATTAATCATCATGTTAATCATCAATGAATCGCCAGTCTTAATTATGAAAATTATTGTACACTATAACAAATTGCATACGAAGTCAAATACAGTATTTAATTACATGGAATTTCGAAGTGAAAAACAAACAGCATCGATAACAAAATACAACGTTTTCAACACGTTTGCGTGGACGCCAAAAGCTGAAACAACGCGTTAACCACCAAAGTTCACAAAATCAATTAAAATGGTCAAGGTCTCGATTCGGCTCTGGGCTTTTGGTGCAATGTTGTTCAAACCTGAAATCCAGACATACACACGCTATAAATCTACAATAAATCCGCTTTTATATTCGATCGAATGTCTGGCAGATGAAATAAACCAAGGCACTTAGTGAAATGGCTGTAATGTTCGTTTTTTCGCTGAATGAAACTGTCATGAACGAAGATTTTTCTCTTTCCGTCACGCCATTCAGTTATAGCATTTCATTATTACACTTGCTTAAATATGTGCGAAAGAAGACCGTAGAACCACTTTTCGGCTGGCAGGTGTGTGTCCGCTCTTACATTATTCAGTGCCATCGTATCACTTAGTAAAACTTAGTTGTAACTCTATTAAGTCAAACCAAGTTAGTATTCAACACCACACGTAAGTCAACCCAACGTTAGTGTTCAACACCAAAGTGCGTTACGCACTATGTTGAACACACATGCGCGTAATCATAGGAACTTAATTGTGTGTCAACTCTGTTATTAAAACCGACTTCAACATCTTCCTTGTAGTCAGTTTTGAAGATTTATTTTTAAATTGCACGCGATTGATCGAATTCAGTTTCTGGCTATTTAGTACATGATTGTTTGGAAGTCTGAAACATCCGAATAGGTATGGGGGTTTCCTTAAATCTATTTGTTTAGCAAGTTTTTATGTTGATGATGATACGTGTGAACAGAATGGGCTTCGTTAATGCCCAATAACTGAATTGCGGTTGTCGAATAATTACTAGATTATTTTGTTAGCTATTTCAATAAGAACTGATCAAGACCCAGAGCACCCAATCCGCAATCACCAAACCATGACTCGTTATAAGATATCAATATTTTACGCTTTATTGTAAAAGTGCAATTCGTTTTCGATTTATATAATGGAAAATTGTACCCAGTTTTTTAATAGTGAACTATACCCAACGCCACCCGTACTGCAATCCCAAGTGAGATCGTCATAGAAGTAAACGATGCATACAAGTGCATAGACTTATCTGAATTCGTTGTCGAGTTATTGAGCGAAAATCGTTAGGTTATCATTAACTAATGCCCCCCCCCCCCCCCCCCTCCGCTGATCTTTGCGCACTTAACATCGATAATTTAAACAAATTACAAATTATCCCTTTCCTAAACTTGCCGACAAAATGTGCATTATTGCTTTATTGAAAATTAAGGCATCTTAAATTGTTATTGTTTTTTTAGATAAAAATATATAGATTAGGACAAGCGACATGTGTTTTATTTGTTAAGCAGTTTGTGAAATAAAGTGATATTGATGATAATTCGTTAAATACTGTAAAATGCTTTCCGACTAAAATAAATAAATCTGACGATTGTACTTTTACTGACATAATTGATACGCTTATTATTTGTAAAATAATGGAATCGCCTTGTCCTGTGTGACACATTATCATATAACCAAGAGAGATCAAAGAGGGAGCTACGTCTATGTATGAAGTAGTATTAAACTATTTAATACTTTTTAAAAAGAGCACTACATAAAATATGTGTCATGACGCAGAGGACGAGCGTGCAAACGCCTAGACTATGACCCATAGTTCGAGTTGACGACGCACCTTTTCATATTGCTTAGCATTAGTACAGTCTTGTCGCTGAATTATAAGATACAAGTAATTTTACAAGCTTCTTTGGCGAATTTACTAAATATGTTTTTATAACTTTACGACCAAAAAGCATTTTTTAAATCTGTTTAACGACGTTGTAGTCAGCTTTGGCTTTGCTTGAAAAACGAACAAACACAGCTGGGTCTATCGTATACATGTAGCCACATAATTGTTCATGTTCCGACTTTGTCTTTACTACGATTTTGTAATTGTTAATTTATTTAAAACTTGACCAGGCATCTTTCAAAACAAATAAGTTCCCGCTTAAAACGATGGCGAACATTAAGCGTACGGACTTTAACTTGGCAAACTAGTGGCAATTCACCGACGAAAAATTGCCTTATACATAACCCGGTGGCCACAGAAACGAAAAGTTTGATTAACATAACCATTTATTTTCGAGCCATTCTCCTTCAATTATTGTTGTCTTCTGACGCGAGGCATTTATCGTAGACCGGACGTTCTTTCCAACACTCTCCATTACTAAGGGACTTAATTATACACACATTTATTTAGGGGAATGTGATGGAAAAGCAAGAACCGGAATTACAAGTTATGAATAATGAATAACCCAATATTCCATAACCTTTTCCCTGCTCGAGTTTCCACGCGTATCCTATCGGTTTTCATGAATTTCGTTATCCAGAAAATCCGAAAAATTCATCTGAACTATATCAATTGTCAAAACGTGCGCGCTGCGATTTGAAGTCAGTAACCCTTACTCGTTTCAGAAACGGAATATAAAGTGATATTATGCGCATCTTACAGTTTGATGCTATGTTTATAGGTGTCTATCGCAACCGTTGTTTATTTTTAGTTTTCACTTTATATAAACTTATTTTTTTGTTAACGCAGCATCAACATACTTAACAATATCCCAGAAAAAGAAAAATAATGCATTTGAATATCAACCGTACTTTCGTTTGACAACTGATCATGCATGCACGATGTGAATCTAAATTTAGTTTTAGTGCAGATTCCTTTATACGACACAAAAACACAATTTTGTTTTACGGATAATTTTTATTTCCTGCAACGATATCTATTCATACGACACACGAACACTAAAATCAAGCTATAATTAGTATTGTTCATTCCAGAACTAGAGCGCTAGAATAACACCTGCCTTGTCGGTATCGTAACCTACCAATACGTTCGTTGGCTGATATTTTTGGGGATACTTACTGCCTACCCGTTATCTAAACGTTTACAATATCTTATAGCTATTTATGTAACTTCTGTCCAGATTTATCTGATTTACTCTGAACGTATTGAATACGGGTTACTGTGATATACATTTTTTCTGTATAATGTAAACTGTGTGATGTAAAATGGAGCAAACATCGTCCCAAGGGTTTCCGGGGTATTTGGGTCGCTTGATAGATTTATATTATAATTATCCACGGAAATATCATGAAAACGCGTTTACAATAAAACTACCACCTCATGTATTCGTGTTTTTCTGACAATTAATAAGCTAAAGAAAGAAACCTCTGGCATTTGTTATGATCAAAAAGCAGTACAAGATTTTCGATGCACATTTATGCCTGTACATAAAAGCAAACCATTGAAATTCTTTTAGGAATGAAGCTGTCTTCAGTTAAGCTAGAAGAGAACGATTTCAACGATCAACGCATGCTTAACTCAAAGACAAAACAAATATGTGTAATCAAAACTTTCTTTGCGTATACGGCAATGAATTGTCGTTATTTGGAATCATTTGTTTGAATTTGTGGAATTATATGTTTTCTTACTTTACATAGCCGCTAACACATAAAACGCCAATTAGAGCAACAATATTGAACACAACCAGGAAACGCAATTTTACAAACTTCTTTCGTTGCGGAAAATAAAAACGAAAATAATGAAAACGGTTAACACATACACCGGATATTCCCCCGTTGGATAGATAATTTTTTTGTAAACACATTAGTCTGCAACAGTGCTATAAAAGTGGTTTCCGCTTTGATCTAACGCTCATTAAATGCCGGGAAAAAGTCGTCTTCCTCTTTTTAGTTGTTGAAGTAAATCTCTGAAGAAACGAATAAGCGTCGAGCATTTTGTGTCAATGGAACTCGCTGATGGAAATGTCAGAGAAATTATATTAAATTGCGGTCTTTTCAAAGAAAACATAGAAACTCCATTCATAAGAACGCCAAAGAAGTGCTTCATAATTGAAGGCAATCTGTAATGGACTGCCATTAGAGGACGTTGGTTAAATAAGACTTCATTTTATTTACGCCCTGCAGCTTTTGCTGACTTTTGCAAATTATACTCATTAAATACCCAGTCCATCGAACATTATTTGATGTTTTTGAAAAGATTATATGTTGTTATAGGAGAGATGCTGTATATCTCACCGCAAACCTCTTGCTTGGCACGAACTACCTTTAAATATTATGAGGTTAAGTTCGTTATGGGGATTACGTTTGTGCAAATTCGATGTATAAATCTTACGCATGGTATGAACGAGTAATTTATTTCAAATTTACCACAGATATAGTGCTATAGTGGCTGATTTCTAAGTCGTTCTTGTGATTGGATGTTTTGGTGTCACCAACATGAGAAAATGCCATAACGATCAAAAGGGCAACGCATGTCAAAAATGTCTTATTAGCGCATGTGTGACTGCTTCTTTCGTTCCCTCGTGTCGGCGGGTCTGAAAATTTGCCAGAACGCTAAGACACCATAACGACAGATAATCCGCCCCGTCTGAAAACACGCCCCAAAGGGCGATACATGGCGTAATGGTCGTATTGGCGACCCTTTGAATCGTTTTGGCGGGTTTATATGTCGTTCTTTCGAGTTGGCATGTTGGCGACCTTCACACCCACCAATTTTCAGAACAATATGTCGGTAATCAGCCCTCATAAGTACATAATTATCGTCGTGTTTATGAACACTGTACGATTTATATAGGCTGTCTATAGAAACTAGTGATTCAACGTTTTGGTTTGCATTTGTTTCTGAAGATTGTTTAAAATATCACGATGTAGAGATTATTTTATTGCAATCATCTTAAAGGTTTTACAAAGGGAAGGTTTCAATTGTCCTCAGCTGTTTGTCAGGGTGTATTATGTATTTAAAAATAGACTTCATGAATTGAACTGTATTCAGGTATAATTGTTATATTAAAGTGTTGAAAACATATTGTAATTGCCTTTATTTTGTGGCTTATATTTTTCACTTGTATGTTCACTGCGCTCGTGAAGGGAAGTTTTTTATGTGACGTGAGTAACTATTTCTTCACTCAGGTAGTGAAACAAATCCATTAATTTTATCCGTTAGAATTGACTGTTGGTTATCGCGACACGTGTACATTTCAATGTTTGCAAAGATAAACGAATAATAAACCTTTGCGATTTATGAACGAAAACGATTAAATAAAGAATGTTTGGTGTTAATGGCCGCATTTCAATCATAAACAGACGTATTTTGCGTGTGGTGAAAACAACATCTTGACATATGAAATTACTCCGCCGTATTAATTTTATGTTCACAACGAATATCTTGTTTAAATAAAGAGAACATCTTTTCTAAGAAAAAACTTATATTTTAACAAAACGACAGATAAGTTACCTTCAGCGAGTGCTTTTATGTGCGGAGTATCATGAGATATGTTTTAAAGTCATGCAGAATTCGTTATTACTGGGGCGAAGTTTCACTACGTTTGTATTATAATCGCGAAGAGCGACATAAACATGCAAAGTTTGTTTGTTAGTTTTACAAAACTATATGTAAATGCCATTTTCATGGAATGCTTGATAGGATTCACGGAGAAGGGCATCTTGAATTTTACGCAAATCTTCTTGCGTCTGATTATTTTACCCGTTTACATATTTGAAATCCATTTACATGGATCTCATTTACGTGACAAGTTTTACCAAAATCGGTCTTTTATACACAACAATACAATTATATTCACCTCAAAATACATTAGTGATTTGCGAAAAATGTTATGCTTATTCTGTAATAAATTTGACCTTATTCGAATAGACTAAGAAAATGTTGATAAAGAACAATAGCTTGTAATTAATACAATTCCGAAACTGAGATATGTTTTTGATTCGTAAATTCATTCAATGCTGTTCTAGAGATATGTCTTAAACATAAAAATAACTTAAAGGAAAATGCTTCGATTTGAATACATTCATCTATTCAATTAAACGTTCAACTGCTATTATATTTGCATCCGTTAAAGAGGAATTGGTTTAGAAGGGTGAATACAGGTTATTCAGTGAAACACTCCTATAAGCGATATCTGATACAATGCGACAGATAATACAATACGATTTTTGATACAAACACAAGACTTAACCGTTGTGTCAATAAATTATTCAGATACACGAGAAACTTTGTGACGTAGCTTCTTAAAATACTTCTTCGTATGCATTCATTTTAAAACATATATAATTCAATTTGTAAAAGACACAACAATCTTTACGGAATTGTCAGGTAAGTGGTGCAATGTTTGCGAAATATACCGACGATAAGCGATACACACTTACTATTTTATATATTTTCCTTGCTAATTAATCTTGTCTTGATTGAACAATTCAATGCAAATGCCTGTCTCTGTAATGGTACATCGATTGCTAGCACGAATATTTAATGCAAAACTGAAACAAAAACACAACGATTACACGTGAAATCTTCGTTTTTTATAATTACGACTAATCAATGTTTCTAAAAAACTATTTGCAACAATGACGTCAATGTTTCTCTAAGATCACATGGATGCCAGGCAATTGGGGATGATTAGATAATCTAATACAGTAATCGATATTTATGAAGACTGTAAAATTGCAGTGAGAAACAAATAAAGATAGTCCGCATGCAATGATGGACCAATGAACGGGGACACTGTGTAAACGTTGATTAGTCTATTTGTTTGCTCAAAAGGAAGTTGATAATATTATTTATACAAGATTAACGTCAAAGATTTTTGTTTATTTCGTGTAGAGATCTTTTCTTAATACAGTATACAGAAAAAAGACATTCAGGCCGTCGGTGATCTTAGTTTTGCTTTTTGTCTTGATATAATAGGACCATACTTTTTTTATAGCATATTAAAATGCTCGATAAACTTGTTTGTTTTCTCATTTTACACAGAACACAACATTAATATATTCTCCTTTATTGTTTTTATTAACCTTGAGGTTAAATGTTGTTGGGTTTTGGGTTGATGTTGATGATAAAAAAGCAGTGGGTATGTGAAATACATGTTCACCCATTTGCATCGGATTCGCATTTGCGATAATTAAGTAAAATAAACAAAACATGTCGGACTCGAATTTGTGTTCAATTACCTCTTTCAGTGCTGCAACCAAATTTTGAAGGCCTTTGTAAACAGTTTGGTTCCAGATGCGACGCCACATTAGGATCCAAATTATTTGCTATTCTGATAGTATTCTTTGAAACAAAATTGAAGAAAATGCTAATTTTAGAAATTCAGCAGACGACATTTTAGCAGACGACAAATGTCCCAGCATGCAAAGGGTTAACTTTATCAGAGCTTGGTGGGAATCTTTTGTGTAAATCAGCAGAATTGCTCTACACTACTCGATGTGCCATTTTTTTTCTCCACATGCCTTCATTGTTCAATGAAATTCCGTTCACAAGTTATATTACATGCAATTCATTTAAATTGTTCCGACAATACACACTGTTCCAGTTTTCGAGGTTGAATACTCTAGGCGTCAGCTTCCCGTTCGTAAAGATGTAAAGACGCTTTAAGCTTTCTTCTTGTCTTCGCAAAACCGTTTTACAAACTGCGCAGAAAAAAGGCATTTTTGATCTCATAGATACAACTTTTGATAGTTCATCAACACCGACCACAATCAACGCCGTATTTCTTTTTTAAAGATATGTCTCGTTACCTCTCATCGCCCTTATGTTGATCAACATGTAACGTATCAGCGGGGGTGGGGGTGCGGGATAGAGGTTGTGGGACGATGGGAATTTAACACAAATCGGATTGTGGTTTGGGGTAAGCTGGAGTGGTACTGCTCATACTCACAAATGACTGGTGTTATACAGGTGCATTTGTAGATTCCGTGAAAGAAAAAGAGGAAAGGAATGGCGTGTACTTACTGATCGTGACAAACATATTTAACCAAAATGCTTTAAAGTCAAATGCATGCACTGATTAATCGTGAGAAAAAGAAACCAAACAAAAATGCCAAGCAATCAATTACGTGTACTGTATTAACGTAAAGAAATATTGCAAACAAAAAGCATAACAAAAACTTTAATTATATCAAAATGTTTACTTGCACCAAATTTCATATTTATTAAATAAAAAGTGAATAATACTAGGACGAAGAACCTCGCAGATTTTAAACGCTGTAAATGACTTCAATGTCAGACTTTGTATACGTCCAAGATGTGTTAATCATTTTATGCTTTATGTTGTATTGTTGAAGTGCCATGCATTGTATTAGTAATCGGTTATCTTGCTTGAAGTTGGAATATCAATAACCAGACTATACAATATAGTGACCAAAAGAAGGAACTGGGATTAAAAAATTTAATGTTCTATAGTGCTTTGTCTTTCCCCTTTTTAAACTAATTCAAAAAAATGTCAAAATATATAGCAAACACCAATGACTGTCTTGTGCGCATGCTCGTTACACAGTTTCCAAAGGAATCAAATCATGTGGGGCTTATTTATTCGTCAAGTGCGTTATTATATGAATATTGTATTATACCTAGCTACATTTGGCGTTTCCTCATAAGAGGGACGTGTTGTGATTTTAAGAATTGAATGACATTTGATTGATATTGTACATGTAACTTTAAATAAGAGACAAGCGGGTGATAACAGGAATTTCACTCATCATAATTTATACTTTTACTATGCATACACTTAAAATACAAAATATGACAAATACACGCTATTTCCCGTCTCCACATTGAAAGCATACACTAACCAGATGAAAAGAGGAAGCACGGCCGCGCAAGTCTTTGTTTTCACGATACAATCTAGCCACCCGTGTGCCGTACATGACATTTC
Source organism: Dreissena polymorpha (assembly GCF_020536995.1). Classification (NCBI taxonomy): domain Eukaryota; kingdom Metazoa; phylum Mollusca; class Bivalvia; order Myida; family Dreissenidae; genus Dreissena; species Dreissena polymorpha. The sequence continues at coordinate 111,223,851 of NC_068356.1, read as the reverse complement.
CGCTTTGTAACTATCGTTTCCTCCGTTAGGTGCATTCGATTTGTTCGAGATAAAGATGATGCTTATTAAGAGAAACGCTGAACAAACGGAATAGGCAAGATCAATTAAAAGACTAACATCACTGTTTAAACGTCTATTTTATCTCGCGTGCATAACGGAAGAGGTATTTGTAAATGCAATGGAATCTTTTATATGCAAGAACAAACTCATCATCATCATCATCATCATCATCATCACCATCATCATCATCATCATCATCATCAACATCATCATCATCATCAGCAGCAGCAGCAGCAGCATCATCAGCATCATCATCATCATCATTATCATCATCGTCATCATCAATCATCATCATCAACATCATCATCATCATATCCTTACACCATTTTTGAAAGTGAGGAATTCATGTTTAAATTAACTGTTTCCACACCATATTTAAATTGAGACTTGGAGCACAATTTAAAAGTATATCAGTATGACGTTTCGTATAATGTCCAGATGCTAATTTTTTAAATCTATCTTCTTCTTTTTAACAACATCACCCGTAAAGAGGATTTTATTGTTGCATGCGGTACGGTTATGATTATTATAGAAATCTACTTATAACAAATTTTTCGCCAGGTGATCATTAAACTGAAGCAGCTTGTTTTATGTGCAGATATCGAAACAAGAACAAAATACCATCACATAACAAGAAAACAACTACAAGACCAACCTGATGAAAAATAAATAACCCAAAGGCTACTCGCTGAAATCAAATTGTACACAGCGTACCTGTCGACATATAAACTGGATGGCCCCTTACAACAAGATTACAAGGCAACAACAACAACCCATTATCTGAGAATGTTCAAAACCCTATTCATAATGTAGCCGTCAATACACGTTAGAGGTATCCCGCAAAAAAGCTCTCAATTTGCGATCGGTATCTGTTTAACTATGCCTTCGGGAGCCAGAAAACTTGAACACTTTACGGCGCAGCTAAAGATTGATGGATGTTTGAACATGGTGTATGAATTCCTTAACCTAGGGAAATTTTTGAAATACCGCCCCGTCAGTTCGCGATTTGTCAGCTCATTGACTATCTATGTTATCGTTTCCGGAACGTCGGTTGCAGAATTGGCATAGACAGATCGTAATAGGAATAACCGGTCGGGCATAGGACGATAACGAATGTTTTCCAAATAATAAATGCAGTTTCGAAACAGTAAACCCACTTTTGGGTTAAGTTTAAAAAGAATCAATACCTCCATGTTTTTTGTATTAAATAACTATGATCCGTGATGCGGAAAGCGTGTTAGTTTGTTAGGTGCACAGGACACGTACACAAAGTTTTTCCATGTGCCGGGGTTCTTACGAAAGAAAAGTGTTAAACTTTTGTATATTTTGAAATGAGATAGTATTTTTGCACTAATAATTATGGGGTTTTTATTCAAAATGCACTTTGTTTTAGTATTGTTTACTTTAAAAGCTGCCCCTCCCCCCATTAGAACGGTGTAACGTATATTTAGTTTACATAGAGAATAATAGGTTAGTGTTAATTATAGATCAGGTTTATCATGCGAGGCTTAGAAAACAAAAAGCACGAGCCTTGGCGAGTGCTTTTTCGTTTTTGTGCCGAGCATGATAAACCTGATCTATAATCAACACTAATCTATTATTCTATTTATCCCACTTTTTTTTTTTGTAAACCTTTTTGTTTAAACAAAATTAGTTTCACTGGATAATTTCGCTGCATTTATGACGTCATTTCGTCGAAATATTGACATCATTTCCTGCCGTTGATTATAGATGATATTTAATCAACGGGGCTTTAATCAACCGAATTCGCTGTAAAAGTGGGATAAAATTATTAACGCGTGTCACGTATGTATTAAAACACACCACGTAATTATAAAAGTCCACTACTATTTTTGAAAATATAATTCATTTTGAATGTTCCTACAAGTATTATCATTAAAACTCGAAAATGTTACAAATACATAAGATCACTTAAAATGAAATTGTGAAAGTTCCAGACATGCTCATGTCGACATCTTTTAGCATTCATCGAGAAAAAAATTCGATGCACTTCAAATTGATGTAAAAGTAGCTGATGCTGGTGCACATTAAAGGGGCGAAAACGTTAATAATAATCGTATTCCGGTATTCTCAGTTACGAAATAGACATTAAGCATGTTACGTGTGTTGAAACGTATTCTGATTGTAATAACAGAGAAACGTACTTCCAAGACGGGTAAAGTTATGTTGGAATTTCATAAACAATATAGTAAATATAAACAATCGCTAAAATGCGTGTTTCGACTATAGATTTTTTTATACTAACATTAATAATGACAACAATTCTAGAACTGCGACATTTTCTGTCAATTGGCATAATAAGCAACAGAGTAGAAAAAAAACAATACATTCATCGGCTAAAGTTGCCCACACTTACGTTAATGTTTAAAACAATGTTAAATAAGAAACAAGGTTGTAACAAAAAAGGAAACAGCATTGTAAAAAATATAATAAATTTTTCCCTTCGAAGGTTTCTCTAAAGGTTTCTCTAAAATTGTAGATCTGACCCTATGTAACATCATTTTTCATATCTACTCGGTTATTCATGTCACGCTGATGTCGCCCCTGCTGTCTAGTTTGTCATTTATGGCAAAATGATTAATTTTGTCTAATCCGCCCTGAATGACCAGACAGTGTGTCAAAGATTAGATGTCTGGGCACAGTGCCAACCGTATAATACTTTATTCCAGCGGTAAAATGCGGTTTATGTATTGCCCCCTGATAGTTTTTCATTGTTCAGAATATTAACCCATTTATGCCTAGTGGACTCTCCCATCCTTTTAAATTGGATCAATTTATTTCCAAAATTAGGGATGTCTACTATATTTATTTATATATTTAGAATATTTCTTACAGAAATTCCTTTAAGCAAACAGCGTAGACCCAGATGAGACGCCGCATCATGCGGCGTCTCATCTGGGTCTTCGCTGTTTGCCAAGGCCTTTTTTCTAGACGTTAGGCATAAATGGGTTAAGATTAGGTGTGAGCTTCGGGAACACGTGGATAATTTTACAACATGCTCGGCCTGGGCATTGACCGTTAGAATGGCGATGACTATTATAAGTTCCAATTTCTGGAGGATGTCTCTAGGTTTCAGAAATACGCTTATAGTGTTGCTCTCCTGCTAAATAAGCCTGCGTTTCTCTTTGTTGATACTCGTACGAAACACTTAATGAAGGCCCCGTATGTATTAGACTATATCAGCAATGCATCTTATCATTTTGCAAAAAAACCCCAAAAAACAGCACGGTTGAACATTCTATTGACAATGTCCCTTCGGTTTACAAACCGCGCTTATGTCGAAAAGGCGGTATAGAAAACATGTTGCCTGCGATCACCGAAATTGTCCGAAAAAAAAAGCCGTTTCTGGTATTATTAGCTATGCAATTCAAGTTTGCCTAACTGTCCTGTGCCAAAACATGGCGAATTGATGTTCACAGAATTGCTGTTCTACCACGAAATCAAGAATCTGGCTTACGATTCTGGTAATTAGAAAATTGATCCTTCCAGACTTTTTCGATCCTCTGAAACTACTTGCGAAATATTTGTCAATATGTGATGTGAGGACAAGACGATCGTATTGGTATAGTCTGTGCATCGCAAAACTTGCATTAGATGGGTTATTTCTGAAACATTGAACTTGAGTTTTAAATACTTCAGTAACTTCTAAAAAAGACACTCAGTCTTTTTTGTTATCACACACTTATTACATTCGAGATATTATGATTTTGAATTCTTATTTTGCTAGTAGGTGATGGTAAACAAAGTGTGTTTAGATAGCAACATGCATATCACAACAATTAATAAAGTTTTTTTTCAACGAAAATATTTATTGTATTAGAATGTTTTTTTCTAATATAATGGTTAATTTACTGTAATTAATTTTGTATTTATAAATGGCCTAAATTATGGAAGTAAATAATTGTTATGATGTAATCAGGGGTTAAAAGCATGTCATTCAAACGCATATCAATTATTGCAGAAATGAAGTGTTAGTAAAAATGAATGATGCTTTACAACCTCCTGAAATGGAAACTGGTATATAGTAGATGCATACTTTTTTAATTATTCATTATTCAAACTTAAATAAAGGATTTTGTTAAATCGTTTACCCCTATAAGACCGTCAAAGAGTGAATTATTTAAAAGATGTTAGCAATGCTAAAACTATCATAAACCAGCAATATTCACTATCAACACACACAAGGACAAGACGGTCAAAACTTCATTATCCCCTTCGATGAGACGTCAATACAACAATTGGGATAGTTTCGAAAACGTAAATATTTATCACATGGAATAGATACGTTTCAGGAATACCGAGGAGTCTGTGTACGAGACCTGTGCCATTATATCAACAATACGGCTGGCACTTCTATATTCCGGTCTGGTTCCCATAAAAATGCTTCCGATGTAAACAGCGGTTGGAAATACATACCGATGAAGTCTATGAAACACCTGTTTTGTAGTTTAATGACTTGATAAGATTGGCAACTAAAAACTGATTTTATCGATACACCATCGTTTGAACCGAGTCTGACCTATCACAAGAAAAAATTGAATTCAGCATGTACGATATTCTTTGTAATCACGCAATTCAGGTTATAAATATTCTCTTTATTATGTGTACTGGTATTAAAATTATCAAATACAAGTTTGCTATGTGCATGTAAGTAATATAGATAATGCATGCAAGTAATATAGATAATGCATGTAAGTAATATAAATAATGCAAAGCTTGTCTTCATGTACATCTCAATGAAGCAATTTCTAGATTGAAGTCGGATGAGAATACTTATCTAGATTTTATAAATTGGATTTAAAGGTTATTAAATTTGCAGACACGAATGAATTCCCAAAGGTCATGGACTATCACGTTGTGTTACAGAATCGATAGAAGTAAATAAAATAATGTAAAGACTTGAATTTTTAAATTCAATGTTTTCCCTAAAAAAAATTGCCCGTTCATTTATCTAACTATGGAGAATTTGTGTCATTAGTCTATTCGACAATTTGATTGCAAAGTTAATTTGATAATAATTGCATATGTTATTCATTACTCTAAATCACGCGGTATCACTGACAAAGGACATGTTAAACATTATATTTAGATTAACTTTAATTTATACATACCCCACTGCTTCACGTAATTATATGAAAGGCAGTTTGTCATTTTAAATTGAACTATAACATGCATGTACCAAACGCCATATATCTAATACATAATGCCTATTTGCACCAATATATTGATATTGTCTAGGAGAGTATCATTAATAGATTTAAATGGGGTTCAATGCATTTATATCAGTTCAGCATCAATGCTAATAAATAGTTTTATTTGTGCGTTCAAATGTATACTTGACGACAATATTTAACAAGAGTGATATGATTAAATAAATGACAGTTCTGTATTAAATGGGTGGAAATAGTTTAAAACCTCTGTGGTATATGAAGTTTATTTACACGTACTTCATGAACTACAAATTTGTAAAATTAAAACTGTTAATACGTGGCTATTGCATCTATTTTCATAATGTCAGTTCTAAAGTTAAACCAGGCCGTATTCCGTTAGACAATAAACTAGATCTATTGTCAATGTATAGAACATCGGGTCACATAATGTTTCTTATTTTTAATCCGATCATGGAACGGTTGCTGATCACGGAAATTAAATAATGCAAAATAAGGTGCTTCTCTGGAGATACCACTTTATATTGATTCAGAAGAATGCCAAATGTATCCGGTCTGGAATGATTCTGCCGGAAATTGAAGACACTTAAAATGTTCATATTGCCACAGAAAGCAAATCATGTGATGTGATGTAATGTATTTGTTTGTTTAATGAATGTTGAGCGTCCTTGTTCCACCAGTGAACTTTGTTACACTTCGAATCTATCATTAATGTTCAACATGGCCCATTTACGAAGAACATCAGTATAGTATATGATTACCAGTAATACATATCCACGAAACACGTTTAAAGAACTGTCTAAATTGTTTAAAGACAATATATTTATGTATTCATAAGCACATTTTCCTATTTCGCTGGGAAAAAATATTCATGATACATACTGTAATTTCCTGATATATAATCAAGTTATTAGTAAAATTGCATCTTTTTTGTAACGTGTACTCGTTTACAAAAATTGAAATTTGCTTCCTAATTAACATACCGACCATTTTTATCTCTTCATCGTTACATAAAACAAATACATATAATCCATTATGAAACCAATGCCAGTGGATATCAAACGTACATGTTAATGTGTTACCTAATGTCCTGCCTGTATACATATTGAATTACAGGGCACTTTGTTTGAAACAAGTTACACATAACCGTCCATTTGATATGTACCTGTAAGACATTGTTTTCAGACTAGCATTCTGCCAGGGTAACACATGACGTGATCAAAGCTTTTGTTTATAATATGAAAAAGGTAAACATAAACCAACAACTAACAAACAACACAAAAATACATACACAAACTACCAAGCTGTGTTAAATCATGGTCACAACAACAACCACAATGAAAAAACGCCCCTAAACAAAACCAGATCTGGGTGAGACTACACTAGCAATATGGAAACATATTCAACAAACATGATATGCGTTCTACCATTTGCATAGACATCCGTCATTTGCCACGTTTTATGATCGAGTGGAATAACCGAATAGCCTAAGCACAAAATGCGAAAACCATGACTGACTACTTTACTTCATTACCACACAGCATGCAGCATATCTGGATACTGCCATCTAATAATAATGCTGTAAAACAATGGAGCACCATTTGGCTAGAGGAATTAGTGCAGGATGCACCTTGGCGAGTGGCGTTTTGCGGTTTGCGCATCCCCCGCAATCTGGCAAACATGAAATGGCTCTCATTATTCCTTTGAACATTTACGAACAATCAGCCCATCTCAACGTCGGATCCAAGAAACGTGACTGTATGCCTACTACAGGTTGTCCGCCCTCATATTGAAAAAAAAACACCTTGCGAGTTCTCTTTATCAAATTTCTGCAATGGCTTATTACACGCTGTTTTAAGTAAGGTGAATTTTGAAGATACGGGCGCTTTGCTAACTTTTGTTTTATCTACCGATAATTGGTTTGATTTTTGCTATGCAATAATTGTTATGCACTCTATGGTTATTTGTGATGCAATAATTTTATATTTGTTCGCAAATCCTACTTCGTGAAATCGCAACATTTGGTTTATGACATAGAACAATTGACTTTAATCCTCATTAAATCGTATAAAATAAATACAAATAAGAGTGAAACCTATTTAAACGACAATACTTAACTGTGTTAATGATTTACCTGAAGGATCAGGTGTTATACGAAAATATTGACATCCAAAAATGCAAATGCTAGACAAACTTCAAAATACAGTAATTATAATAAGTGTTTAAAATTATACATTTCAAATCGTACATATGAATTGTATTATGACTTCAAATTATTCTTCTAGGAAAAAAACTTAAACAGGTATTATGCTTAAAAAGATATTACTCTTGAATTTATATCTGTGTTCTGTTTATAAAAAAAAACAATTCTTATTGCATTAAAAATTAAATCGTATCTAATACGCTTGACAAAATATTGCATACAACATATTATACATAGATACAACGAAGTAAGACGCATAGTCGAACCATCTAAATATATTATTATTATTTTTCTTTGATGTTTTTATTTGATGTTGGAGGTTTTCTTGAAGTTGAATCGAACAAAAGAAAGCTAAACGATTGGTGTTTTGTGTTTTCCGAATAGTTCTTAAATGAAATGTGATTAGAAAACAATCAGAAGACGAACTTCTATAGTGGAATGTTTAATTAACCACAGTTTCGCTGGTTTATTTGTTACAGTGGTCTATCCTCTTGTGTAGTAGAATTTATCAGATTTTGTGTTCTGATACATAAGCTAAATTACAGTTAAGCTCGATAAGTTTACAATAACAATCTTACATATTCTATACTTTGTATTATTAACACATTAAATAATTTATTCGATAATGAATTATTATGTTAAATATTTAAAAGCATTTATTAATTGGCAATGTGTGAAATTCCTAATTATTTGAAGAAGCATTAGATTTTACATGTAGAACCACTAGTTTCATTTCCATAGTAGGCCAAAAATTTTTTTTATAATTAAACCTATTTGAAATTGTCATTTTGTTGAAATCTTCAACTGTATATAAGGAAAGAGACCAATACACATATAATATTTAACATAGATGCTTACATTTCTTACATCCATTGAACTGTTACGCTTTACTATGTTTTACTGTTTTTTACTTTGCTCCGTATACCGATTGCTTTCTTCTGTCTTTCGTAGACAGTCATTTACATGGACATGATACTTTGACGAATGAAACAAGTAATACATAATTGGCTTTCCTTGTTAATTGCATTTAAAGTTTCAGAATATTGATTTCAGCGACTTAAGTCTACACAAAACATTACTGTGATTGAAGGTAATCGCATTGTCCCGCTTAATTCAAACTATACGGCATTTAAATTGGTTGAAAGGATAGTCGATTCTCCAGTAATGGTCAGGTATAAAATTGAAGGTTCTCAAGCGACAAAATACACAACTAAAGCTAATGATAAAAAATAAAAGCTGGGAAAAAATAAGATAATTTAACGTTTGTAATAAGCGTACTTCAAAACATTGAAATAGCATGCCTTATTATCGTTAACGCATTAATGTGTAAAGCCGTCTGATAGTCGAAAGAGCGTACTTTACTAGTTAAAAAATACAGACTCCGAAAGTTTTATCGAAAAATATTCCCAGATGAAACTGTCTTCTTAAGCAGATTGGCTATGGAAACAAACACTATCCCCACCATCATATAGCCGCATTATTGCAAAAAGGTACCATGAGACATTAAAATTAAACGTCTCATGGTTCCTTTTTGCACCAATGGGGAGAGTCATGTTTATGAAATTTACCGAAAATCTCGAAAATCAAATGTACCTGATCTTTTTTTTATAGTACGTAAGCAATGTTTCGCCGTTGTGTAAATTGATACCACACATGCGTATACATATCAGCAGTGGCTTGTCGTCATTTGCGTTCGAATTTGTCTCCTGATTAGTTTTTATTTGTATATATGTTGAAAGAAATATCATTTTATGACCTGAAATCTCTCATACATAAATGTATATGTATTCCATATATTCTATAAAACCTTATTATTCTCAAACATTGTTGTGTTTTTATTATATTTTCAAATGTCGTTTACTCCATAAGTCAACTAGACGCTTAATACGATTATAAGCTAAGATAAATCAGACTTTTGTGAAACAAACGACAAATGGCATTGACATATGATATTCAACTTAAGATTGGAACAAGATGGAATATTAACACCTTATTGATTTTAGTTCAGCTTTGCTACCACAGACTTTGAATGCTTCTATCATGCACATATGTGCAATATTGGACTTCTCCGAAGCCGCAAGGTTAGCTTAATCTCTGAACGACTGGATCAATACGTATGACTCTAATTAGCTTGGCAGAAATGAATGTTTCTATATACAGTTTCAATGACGCACATGATGTCCTGTTATTTTTCCATTTGAAGATACGAACAAACAAGGTCACGACCTGCGCACGTTTGTTTCATGAGAGATGGAAACCATCGCCGGATATAACTTTCTAGTGATGGTTCTTTGGCAATTATTTGTATTTGTATTATTCACATGTAGCAATGCATTCTACAAACATGCTTTCTCGTCTTTTTATACTTATACAGTAACCACTGTCTTAGTCTGAAGTCTTTGTCATACATATTAATATTTTTGTTTTAAGGATTTTAACCGAGCTCTCTCCGCTTGATGAGACAACCAATTTATGTTGAACGAACAAACACTTCTTTGTGCCCTTTTTATTTGAGCAATGCTCACTCAACGCGGATTGAATCTACATTTACCCAGTCACCCAATGGACCACATGCCAATGTGACCAAAGTCTATTTCATTTTTACACTAAACACAACAATTAACATCAATATCCAAATAAAATACTTCTTCATCACCACACAGTTATCTACCCCTGGAAATATCCTAGTTTAAACCGACAGCAATCCATAAACCTATACAAAATCAACATTTGACTTTACTTGGTTGCCTACGTTAATACTTGCTGCAATTATTGGTTGTTTTATACTTGATATTATGATTTTACCACTAAAGATTGTTGTGTGACCTTGCAATGAAAGTGTTGTTGTAACGAAAGTTCAAGGAAAAGGAAATGCTTTTGTATGACATTTGGCGAAGTGTTGTATTCTACTTTAAAGTGCTTTTTAATTGCAACGTGCGTGTTATTTCAGTTGGAATAATACGTTAATAATGTATAAGGCCAGAAAAAGTCGTTTTTGTTCAAAGGAAAGGTCCGCCATAAAAATATTGAATACTGTTTATATGATATGAATTCTAATTGAACAATAATGTATTTCTATTAAACAATTTCCCACGAAAGCACTCCATGCTCCTAAAGTACCTTCTTTCCTTTTGGAAATATATATTTACAGTTATTTATGACATTACGAACATACATTTTGCTAGCTTAAACAAATCATCTAACGATATACGAGGATATCGTTTAAAGTTGATGAATATATTCGTTGATATTAATTTCTACAAATTTTCTGCTGTTCTGGACAATTTTACTCTATATAGAATTAGGAATCACAAAAAGTGTTTTTAGTAGTCATATCAATTGTTATACTTGCTTATGCATTAACGTTTATACTTTTATTATAAATTATTATACACTTACGATACTCCAGCTAAATTCATTCTGTGTGTATTCCGCCCTTAGTTCATGAATATATTAAAATCTTGGACACGTTTCAAATCATGTATCAAATACGAAAAATACCAGATTGATACGGTAATGTGTGTCAAATGTTACTTTGCATGTTTATTGTCGGCTCAGAAATCGTTCCATTATCAGCTTATGTCTGTTATACTAAGTTCAGATGATGTAGATACAGATCAATAATCATAAAGCTCATTTATCAAACACGGCCAGTTTCCTTTCACCAACGTGTCAACTTATATCTCCCTCTTGGTGCGACCAGTTCGGGGAAGAAAGAAGAAAAAGCGGCCACACATAAGTCATCAGCATCTATGGTAAGTTCAGTCCCAAACTACTATCTCATGCATTTTAAAGGTAGGAGACCGAACGTACCTGATTGTATTGACCTGAGTATAACGGTTATTCCGTGTTATGTTTTTAGCTCTGTCATTTTTCATTTAATGTATGAAACGTGTAAGTTAATCCACATTGGACGTATATATATATGCGTCCTTCCGTAAATTTGTCCGCATACTATACTTTAAAAGAGACAAGCTAACTACATTATTGGGCAATTATAAGGAAACGTAAACATAACTAAGCGGTGAAGATTTGCAGTCTACTTTTTTAATGTCATGCGTTCCTAATTTACGTACCTTTCAACATAGCTAAACATGCGGTGCTGGAATTATAGTAACGTTTTGGACACAGTTGTACCTTTTCTGATTTAACAAGTGGCAGACTAAAGCAATGACGCCATGCTTCTAGAAATAAATATTTGCGCATCCAGAAAAAACACGAAATCTTGAAATAGAAAGAGTTTATAATTTGATTTTCGCAATGAATATCATCTCTCTTCCAATTTGTAGCTTGTGATTTAATGTTCGCAGTATCAAGGGGTTTGTTTTGTAATAAAGGATACGAAAGTATGCACATTTCAAGGCATCGGTACATTCATTTTTTAATTTAATTGCTTGGTTTGTTACATAAATAACCAACATCATTTACAGAATGGAAATATGATATTGTAATGGATACTATTTTATGTATCGAATCTATTTTTTTTAAAGCCTGTTGTGACGAGCAGGTCAGACGAGAAATTTTTAAGGTTTGATTTGTGTCGGATATTTTGTCATTAACAGACAGCGAATAAATTGATAAAGCTCCAGGACAAATCAGGTGGAAACTCATATGTTAATCCTGAGACAAATTATGACTCATTTGAAGACGTTGTGAAAACATTGCCGTACACTTGCTTGAAACAGACAATGTAAAGATGACATATTTGTTTACGATTGATGAAAACGAGTCCCATTTTTAAAGCATAGCTTTAGTTTTTATAGTTTAAAATTTGAGCGACTGATGATAACAAAAGGAAGCAATCATTTTCATTTAGAGCTTTTATCTGTAAAAATGACAATACAATCTCCATGAAATCTGCATCTGAACAAACAAAGACTTTTGATATGAGTGATAATATTAATTCATTAAAATCCTTCTGTATTCACCATGTCATACATGGCAACACATAAACCGCCTGCGTCCAAAATACGACGGATTTTGTTATGCAGACTATTTACAAAGACTTTGTACGCAAATGTTCGTATTCAAAATAGCGATCAGTTCGTAAACATGACAAGCGATTTGTCAAAAGCTGTTAAAGTTGTGCACTCATTAATAAATAAACCAAAGAAAAGCAATTTACGCCTATTATTCAACCTTGTTCATATTATGTCTTGTTTATTCATCCACACACGTCACATCCTTTGAAACACAAGTCTGAATCTTTACGGGCACTGATCATTTAAATCTTGAAATAATGATTTTCCTTTAAGTATACAGGTCATTTCAAGTCAATATTGGAAAAGAGTTGCCACGATTATATTGGAAATCTTTGATAACATCGATAAAGTCTAATTAACAACAATTCCTCGGTAAAACATTCGTAACACCAACGTCATTGTTTCATTAAGATCATACGGATATCTGACGATTTAGGATGATTAAAAACATTCGCTGCTATAATGATCGATGTTAATAAAGACTTCGATGTTTCAGTAATACATGAATAGGAACGTACAAACTGATGGTCGAATGGAGCGTTGATACGATGTCTGATATAATTAGTGTTATAGTATATTTATTCAAAATGGAAATTGGTGTTTTGTGTATATCAGCTATCAGCTAAAGGCGATCTCTCAAAGTGTTCAGTTCCGTTGGGGGTCTGTTTTATATTTATTTATTTTTTTACACAAAAAAACGACCTCGTATTGTTGTGGATGCTGCTGATAATTGTGCTTTTTAACATAATATAGCAATTTTATTGATACCGCTAATGTCAGATTCGCATTTGTGATGAATTATGTAAACGACATGGTTCCTCAGTAAAACTGTTTATGCCTATTTTTCCGATCAGAGCACGCATACTTAAAAAAAAATATCACCCATGAACAAGAACACCACACAATACCATACAACACAAAACCAACATGATAAAAGATTCAGTTATTCTCGAGTGTACTCGAAATCGTGAGATGAAACTGATTTCACCCTACTTGTATATTTTGAACTAAATGACCTCTTTACCGTTGTAATAACTAGGAACAACAACAACAATAACAACGACCCAATCGTGTTCATAGCTGCCGATGTCAATATACCTTAGTGGTTACCCAACATTTCCTTCAATTTCCGATCACTATCTGTAAAAGTATTCATTCGGAAAGCAGATACCTTGAATATTGTTCGGTGCAGTCGTCTTGTGATTGATGGTTGAACGATGTCTACCAATAAATAAACCGGGCAAACTGTTGATATTCGGTTCTGCCAGTGCGCGATTTTTCGGCTAATTGACTTTCTATGTAATCCTTATGGAACGTCGGATGTAGAATCCTCACACACAGAACGTTATTGGTAGGTGGAAGACAGGTGCTTTCGATTTCCAAATGTCAGTCTGAGATTAGGGACCCCATCTTAAGTTTTATTTGAAAGAACGATAGAAACTTTTACACATAATTAGAAAGAAAATATTTCCCGAGATTCAAAGACAGTATTATGTTTTGGTGTTAGTTTGTAACGTGTATTAGACAAAACTTTACAGGTTCCGAAATTTAAAAAATGTTTTGATAATATTTGGAATTTATATGTTTTTGTGCTCTCTATTTTTGGTTAATAAAAAGCAACATGAACGTGTTCTTTGTTTTTGTATGGTTTGCTGCAAAAGATGTTGCTTATTTCGACATTATTTTCCCCTTTACCTCTTTAGCTCAACATATTAAACGGGTGCAACATATGAGTATTGCAATACTCGTATTGTCGACATTCTTAAACATTCATCCAGTACAAAAATCCGAATCACCTCAAGTTGATGTAAACTTATCAGATGCTGAAGCTAATAAGAAGATAGCAAAAACAACCTGAATATGCCATATGCCGTTTTCTCAGTTATGAAATAGAAAGTTACTGAACGTTAAACGTTACCTGATAGTAAAACCAGATAAACGTACTGCTGAGCCGGGTTAAGTTTATGTTGATATTTAATAAATAATATATGTAATATTATTAGTTGATTACACGAGTTTTCTCCGCGAAACAGAATAGAAAAAAGTTTTGTTAAATACAATTTTAAGAATGTGAGCATTTCTATTACAACGATCAGTTTGAGTTAACCGGCTGAATCAGAACAGGTGTGACACAATACAATAGATGTATCGACTTAATAGGTATGATTAATTTAATCATGACTCTCAAGAAGCAAAGATACAACAAAACATAAGTAAAAGGCTTCCGTTAAAACAACTCATCTCTATTTCCTTCTTCTAAGAGTTAATAAAAGCTTTAAAATATAAGACACATATATCTTCCCATATCAAAGCTGATGTCGCCCCTGCAATCTCGGTAGGCCATACGTGGCAAATCATATTTTTTGTCTAGTCAACTCTGAAAGGTTTGTCAAAGACAATAAATGTTTGTGCTGTGCTGACAATATTGCGCCTTTTCGCTTGTGCGGCACCTATTATTATGTTGTAAGTTTTAATATCTGAACTCAATTTAGACTGCTTTGTTTGATGCCATCGGGGCATGGTGGACATGTGTTATCAGAACAGGATACCATGTGGTCATCATTTCATAATAAAGACTAGTCTGATGTGTTGCTCTGCAAAGCCTGCTTCAATATTTTAACAGTTGCCATAATAAATATCAATTAAAATGAGGTCCTATCAGTGTCTTTCCACGCATTCAAATATGGGAGGGTGGGCAGATTTGTATGAAAAGCAAGGTTCAGTGAGAAGCTGGGGGAGAGTAGAATTGAACGTAGAGATGTAAAGATACAAGTAGTATTAGAGAGAGTTGGTGGCAGTTTGAGAGATAATGGATTTTACCTAGATAAGATTGTGAAAACAGTTAACAAATAAACATTATTGGTGTATATACTTATTCTCGTAGTGTGTAAATAAAATGTATATATACTGTGTCGTGAAGTTATGAACCCCCCCCCCCTTGAAAATTGTAACAATTAGCTATATTAGTTCATTGTGGTAGAATATTGTAAAAATGTTTTGGCTTCAGATGTACGTGAAAAACATTTAAATAATACTTAAGCCGTGCATTGGCCGTTCTAAGGCTACGACTCCACAATTTCCATTCTTGTAGGTGTGAGGGCGTTTTGCAAGATGCACATTTCTGCAATTGATCTCTTGTGCGCTTATATAGAAGCTCTCCATTCGCACAAGCCGGGGTTTTTCTTAGCTGATAATAAAGTTTGTTACTTTTCAAAGGATTATTTTAATGTTAGTTCATTGTTTGCAGAATTGAATACGCCACAAACAACTCTGTCTCCTGCCCTGCTACTGGATATGTTCTTTCGAGTTATCAACAAAGATTCTTACATATATGTGATTAATAAAACATATTGTTTCCAGGCATTTTTATTGTAGAAAAGTGATATGTTTGAAAGAATTCAATATCAATAACAAGCCATTTAAATACGTATTCGATTACTTAATCTGAAAAAAACTTTCGTGAATAAATACTATCCCAGTTCACAGTATGCACGTGCTATAGTGATTATTGTCTAATTTATAATTGATAATTTATCATAAATTAATTCATCAAAAGTAAAACTTGCATAATGGATTATAAAAAATGTCCAGATAAAAAAGTCATTTGAAGTATTGTTGACGTTGGATTGCATGTGTTGTCAAACTGCACAGCGCCAAAATCACTGTCAATAGATTTTTGCATAAATTGTTTTCTATGGTGAAATCGAGGATCTGGCTTCCAATGATGGTAATAAGAAATTTGATACATCAAGACGTGGGGATGTTTGGAAACCGCGGTTGGTTAAATTGTGTCAATACTCTGATGTGAGGACATGACGTATAGACAGTTGGTATATCACTTTGAAAACATAAGATTTTTAATTTGTGGAAAATGGTAGCAGCTCATGATTTATATAAATTATGGGTAGAGTATAATGCGTTTTATAAAGTACCCGGTATTAGGGTGCTGGTAGAAGTTGCATTTAATTTGGTATACGGGTCAAATAATTGTCAAACATAACATGCACATTGAAATAAAAAGGTTCGTAAATTATGCTTGTGGACATTGATGTATGACATTGACTTGAAACGAAATATGTATAATATTGAATAAAAACACCTGGTATATTTCACAAAGAAATTCAATTAATCATTACAGTAGTCATTCTCATGGTGCTGTGTTATGTAGTTCAGTATTACAAACATATCCTCAGAAAAGCACATAGCCCAGGCTGTTTGATATTTTGTTAATTATTTATATTTGATTAATTGTTTGTATTAGTTTAATACTTCAGTTGAAATATTTGAAATTTCAAAAACACTTAAGCAATGCCAAAACCACATTGATAACAGCAACATTATCAACAAACAGGTAAAGCTCTTCATACCCAAGACGGTAATAATGTGAACATTTAGAGTAATTTGCAATTGGTTTTCATCGGCTTTCCAAGGCAAAGCTGAGACGTAAATAAACCAATGCGGCTTCTTTCTACTACGTAAATATTTATTTTATTAACGTGATACCTTCCAGAATATGGGGGCTTTTCTGATAAAACTGTGACATTGTATTACCAATATGAAATAATGGCACTTCGTGGTTCCGGTGTTGTTCCATAAAAATGCTTCTTAGGTAAACTGCTATCAAATGAAGCCTATGCAAACCCTGTCTTATGTTGTTATTCTTGATAAGATGGGCAAAGAAAAAACAGATTATAGCGATGCCCTCCGCTTTCAACTGATTTGTACTTGCATCAGCATTACTTGAATCATACATGTACGATGTTTTTTGCAAATACGCTACTCGATTCAAAACAATATATTAGCATAACAATCTAAAAAAACAGTATGCGAGGTACATGTTATTAATATATATAACGCACAGTTTGCAGGCAAGTTAAACCCACTGCGCTTATTTCCGAATTAGGAATCTTTAAATTGGATAAAGATGGTACTAAATTGTATAGAAACAAATGAATTTTCAGATGTCAAAAGATGTTTCATGTTTGTTATAAAATCGATAGAAGTAAAAGGAATAGTCTGGAATATGAAACGTAATTAGCAAATGATTTTTTCTTCCATAACAACAGCTCGTACCAAGCTTTGTGCCGCGGTTTTGAATATTTTACCATTTAATTTCAAAGTTAATTCCAGTTATTATTTTATGTGCGATCCATCTGATTTGGTAAATAATGTGATCTGCAGATACGTTTTATAGTTTCTATAATATTTCTATTGAAACTTACAAATTGATTGGAACAAACTTGTGTATGGTATAGTATACAAAATATCATTTTAATTTAACAGTAACGTTTATATTCTATAGGCGGTATTATATAACCTCTTCTTTGTGGTAAATATCAATGCACAGATTTATGTTGTTCTGTGTTTTTATAAGTCTACCGCAGGCATCATAAGGGTCTCAAAAAGTTATGTCAGCCTTGAAATTGACTTTGTGGCACTCAATTCTCTGTTTATTCCATGCAAAGTTATGGCAGTAACCTTAGCCATTAAATAGTTTGACATTTTCGTGCAAAGCTTAGGAATTGTCAATAAACATGTTCTAATGTATGCACATTGTTATGTGCTAACCGATTTGACAGACGATTTTGAGATTGTTTTTCAAATTTAAACCTTTGGTAATTACATGTGTACTTCCTTACGGCATTGCTACTGTACTGGAAATGCTTTGCATAATGCATCTGCGTTGACTTCTGTCAGACCTAAACTATATCCAATGCAATTTATTTATGACCATAACATCTCCATTGTCGATTAATACGACAAAGAGTCTCACGAAAAGTAGCTTTTAAATCCGATCATGTAACAGTTGATAATTACGGATATTAAATACCGCGAAATGAACAATTTCTCTGCAAATACGACTGTATATTGATTAAGAGAGACTGCCATGAATGTATCATGTCTGGAATTATTTGATGTTGAAATCAAATTACCAGGCTATTTTCCTCCATTTTGGAAAATGTCACATTGCAATTTAAAGTATATCATACTCGTAAAACTGTTCATTTTAGGCGAAAACAATAAGCGTGAAAACGACTAAATTGATTAATTAATAATGAATATGTTCATGTATATTAACCAAATCATAAAGCTGTAAAATGTATAAGATGTCAAACTTACATAAAACTATTGTATTGAGCGTTTCACAAAATGTGCACATTTTTGTATTACTTTGTGTTGCAAGATGGGGTTTTTTTATTAAAAAAATGCGATACACTGTTAGAACATATTTTAGTCACAATTTTAATGGATTGATTAGAATATTTAGATAATATGCTCCATGTACCAGTCTGTGAACTTAAACAATTAATGCATCATTTATCATGGACAGTTTGACAAAGTTGCAATTCTATTGTAAAAAGGGACTATTTACAGTTTCTTGTACAGTTACACGTGCATTATAAATGCACACGACGTAATTTTTTTTAAATAAATGAACTTCATACAAACTTGTAAGGAAGTCTTTAACGATGTATCTGTTAATCTTATAATGTTAAAGTCTTTAATTCGTGTTTAAATTTCAATAGATAATCATTAAATCATATATTCAAATAATATATATTTCCATTAGGTAAACAGACACTGGAACAATAAAGGGAAGTTAAAGCGTGAAGTAATTAATCAAATAATCTAAACCAAAAATCTGAAAGCCATTAATAACCCGGCACAGGTCTGTCATTTGGGCTTCAAACGTCATTTTGTTTAAATGCCCAGTTGAGATCAATGTATAGGAGGTTTAGCTGTGGCGCGATATTCACGGCAATCAATCAGTGAAACTGAACATGAACAATGGAAGAACAGAAAGAGCCTTATTGCACTATATTTGTTCTTTGTAGATTGGGAAAAATAAAAAGAAATCGGACTGGGATTGGAACCGATAATAAGTTCTGCAGGATAGGGTAAATAACCCTGTATTATATGTTGACACTACCTCAGAAAGCAAACTATGTCTTGTAATTTGCTGGTTTTTTATCAGACGTTGAATAGCAATTGCACTTTGTTTGACATTTAATCAAATGTGATAATTACCACTGGCCGTTTAAGTCATACTTTAGTCTATGACTTGTGAGTAATATTTCCCCACAAAGCCCATTGAAAGACGTTTCCAGAGTGTATATTATAAAATGATGTATATTCAATTGTAAAAAGCACGATGACTTTAAGATGTTATCTTTGTTTGTGTTAATCAAAATAAAACAAACAAACCAACAACACAATCACCAAAACAAAAATGTATGGTGATATGTAATCGTATTTTAGAAGCTAACGTGACATTGGCCTCGTTTTATAATTTAGTTGAATTCTCAGAAAGATAGTATAACAGACGCCAACCATTTTTGAATTACTTCACCTAATTACTCTCACCGCTTGCGTCGTATCTGGTAACTGTCATACACTCATAATGATGAAACACGAATTTATACCGTTATAATACATGAATGCGTCTGAATTGCACTTTGTTGAATGGCTTAAGGTGGTTTGAACAACCCCCGCAATCTGGAAAAACACAACATGAAACGACACCCTTGATTCTGGTACAATTTCAGCAGAAGTCACCTGAGGCTCGCAATTTGTTACTTAGCAACATATCTGCCTGCGACAGGGTAATCGCCGTCACATTGGAGAAGCAATTTTCACCAGGCGTGCTTGCTGCGAAAAATGCTATGATGGCTTCTTGCAAAAAACTGAACCTTACGATTTATTGTGATGATACGGTCGATTTGCTGACTTTCATGGTGTTTTGACATATTATTGGGTAGCTGTTTGTTTTGTAACTTAAAAGTGCACTGCCATAATTGACATATGTAATCTGAAGCGATTCGTAATTAAATATATATCATATTTTGGTCTGCAAAGGAAATGTCATAAGATGACGAATGCGACCTCGAAAAGTCGCTTCATTTTGATTATTTTATAGAAAATTTGTCTTTATTCTAAATGTAATCGTATGAGTAAATATGCATTTAAGGAGAAAAATTATAAACAAACCCTAACTGAAACATGGTAAATGATATTTTCGGAAAACAGGCGATACTTGATAATATATTTTACTACTAATACATGCAAATGGTACAAGGATCTCATAATTTCATATCTAGATAGATTAACTATTATATTAATTAAGTATGTGTTCTGATCAATGGTATTATAATTGCTAGCTAAACATCAAATACAAAAATCATTGTCTAGCTTGTCTTTCTCATAAAAGGATACAATTTGCGATTTCTAACTTAATACTGTTCATAATCAAGAAAACTATTATTTTCTTTTTTTAAATGTAAGAGATTCAATACGAAAATAAGTGTAAGTTGATTCAACAACGGTAATATTATAATGTAACACAGATTTTGGTTATCTTCCATTCGGAATCCCCGAGAAAGTGAAATGAAAGCGAATAGAAAACAAAACGTGTTTGTGTAATCTAAATTTCTAATTGTACATAAAGCATTATTGAACTACAATTTTAATACCAAAGAGAAAAACTTGTTTAAGTATTAAAGTTATTTTCGTATTTTGTATCACCGTGGTGTATTATCTTCTGAAGAAAAATTATCAGATGTTGTGTTCTGATACAGAAACTACATCAAAGCTTATCATGATAAGTATACGATAAAACGCACAGTCAGAAATATATATTTGAGATACAGATTCATAAATCTATTATATCTGAGACAACATTCACGGTTTCTTGTAAGAAAATCTAAAATGCCAGGAATGTATCACAATAGGAACTATTATTTCGACAAGTTATCTTGATATGCTCATTCAGATATGATGGCCTTGGATTTGCTCAAACATTATGAGCATAAACATTTCTTTATGTTTGAAGACGTAAAATGCCACTGACTATTAATGACCATGATTTTCTTATTAAGTTAAACAAAATGATATTTTGATTATAACATCTTATTTGAAGTAATTAATGTAAAACGTTTCATTACAATTCATAGTAGCCAAAATAATATCCTGTATTGAGGAAAGTGGACGATTTCCTAAACAATATTAGACAGTCATATAAA
The DNA here is from genome assembly GCF_020536995.1 of Dreissena polymorpha. Classification (NCBI taxonomy): domain Eukaryota; kingdom Metazoa; phylum Mollusca; class Bivalvia; order Myida; family Dreissenidae; genus Dreissena; species Dreissena polymorpha. Next base: position 111,202,397 of record NC_068356.1, on the reverse strand, counting down.
AATTGACATAAACTGATTCGTACCTTTCTAACAAACATTTAATTCCTTGAGTATTTTATTGTATTACTTTTGCTTCGTATTTTGGTTTCTCTCCCTTTTAATATTTTCCAAGACACCCTGAAAACGAGCTGATTGTAATGTTATTTTGTAAGATGAAAGAATAATAATAATTCAAAATCATCATAGTTTGTGCTGATTTACTTAATATTTACTAGAAATGATTAAAACTATTTTTAAGCGCAAATCAATATAGTATTCAAATCAACGTAGATTTTAGATACTATAAAACAACACAAGTTTTAAGAAACATTATCAGAAATTCGTACCAAAGCAAAATATTATAAGATGAAATTAATTTTCAGTAAAGAAATTTGCTGCGGCAACGCTATCCACCTCCATCACGTATAAGTCCGAGGTCACCTATACATTCAATTTGTGTACCTGATGCCCTTCATTAGCGTATCTGAGCTATTTCGCACTGCCATTGATTTATACCACACATGTGTCTTAAATATCACCTGTTATAAAGCGTCATTTGTTTCTGTATGTGTTATCCTCATTTATGTAGATCTGCATATTTTATTTCTGTGATTGTATTAATTGTTTTTGAAGTCATCATGTTTGACGTCAATGGTAATGAATCAATATTATATAAGACCTTTTTATTCTGTACAGCAGTTTTACCCTATGTTCATTTCAGATTACTATAACAGCAAACGAGTATACAGTTAAGATAAATAATACCTTTCTAAGCGAATGTCAAAAAGCATTGACATCATAAGGTATTCAACGTGATATTACAGCACGATGCCATATTAGAGCTCGATTGATTTTGTTTCAGCAACTGCTAACAGAGACTTTAAAATGCTACATTTGTGCACGTACATGTATGTGCTGTAATGGCAGACTCTGAAGCCGCAAGGTTATCACACTGAACGATTGGATTAAAACGTATGACTCTAATTAGCCTGGTATACATGAAAGTTTCTATATACAGTTTCAATGACGCAAATGATGTCCATTTTGCCTTCAATAAAACAATCCAAAAAACGCGTTCGCAACCTGCGCACATTTGTTGCAATAGGGATACAGTACAAAGCCGGGTATAGTGCTCTAGTAATTGTTGTTTTAATGTCTGTTTGTCAACTTTCGATATTCTGTCTGTAACCAAGATTTCTCGCGTTTTCATATGTATACATTATATAATCTTTGTCGCCTATCTAATCTTCGCAATATTCGTGCATTTTAGTTTTTTTAGAATTTGAGTTTAGATCTGAGGCTTATAAACCTAAGGCTTGTAGAGAACATCAGTGTTTATTCGAGGAAAGAACTAGTGCTTGGCGCCTTCTGTTTTGATCATTCTTTATTAAAGACGATTTGATCTACGTCTACCCAGTCTCAAGGAAGTAACAATAACTACAACACAACACAAAATCACCAATCACACCTATATCCAAATATTATGTTTCCGGTTAAGCACATAGGTCCTTAACATATGTGTTTTACCAATAGCAATGATTTTAAGTATATTCAATATATCATTTCATTATTAAATCGAGAGATATCTTTTTCCGATTTCAATCATTTTTATTCGGTTTGGTGACAATAAGAAAGGAACAATTTCTAAAGATTTTTGGGATCGACGTGTTATTGTCCCTTAATTGCGAACAAACCGGACATTCGTTATAGTGTACGTAAAACTGCTGACTAAGAGGACAAAATCAGATTGATACTTAAATGAAGGTCACATGTTTCGTTCCATATTCATTGAGGATTGTAGGCTCAGAAATCGAGTTATTTTCTGTTTCTGTCGGTGACATGACGTTAAGATGATGTAGATAAAGATAATTAATCATAAAGCGTATCAATCAAACACGACCAGTCTTGTTTTACAAGCTTTTACATTACGAGATATGTGTTTTGGCGGAAAACGGGCATTTGTAATTTGGCCATTGTAACATCTTATTATATAACCTTAGTTGAAGTTTAATAAAAATGGAAAAGTGGTAATACCATGTTTTTTAATTGCTGAGCTTAATAATTGCAATAGTTGTTTGAAAACATTAACAAACATATATGTTTAAACAGTTTAGCCTTTGTTTGCCTTTTATTCCAATTTATCCTTCACATGTGTTATGCGCTTTGGATACAAACTAAATAATACCACGGTATTTTGATCTCAAATTAAGAAAGACGCGTGAACTATATTACCTGATAATATCACATTGTATTCATTAATAACAGCTGTTCGTGTTGTTTGTAAACAATAATGATCTTGCCAGGACACTGCATTGAATGGCATTGGTAAACAATGTCGCTTCTCTTCTTCTCTTCCTAGTAATGCGATGGCTCCAGGCACAATGACAGACGTGGAGATGTTGTAGACTCTCCGGACAAAATAGCTGCAGTGACCTCTCCTTGAACTAAGCGACCAATCGATTAGAAAAGAATATGAACGGTTCCACTAATTACTTAGAACACATATGGAGTATGTTTTATGCAGTAGCATGTTGATGCTATTTGGTATACAAGCTTTCATACATTTAAGACGGTCATTATATGCTATTGTAGACACGTTGTTGTTTGTTTATGAAAAGTTACTTTTTCTTTACTTATTCTAATACTAAACATAAACTTAAAACAGTATAAAGTTATTGAACCTGTAAATCTGACGCAGCGTAATCATTTTCTTTAAAAGCTGCTGACACATATTCAGCTTGCCGATTTTTAGTTGACAAAGATGACATCGATAGACTATATAACATCGATAGACTATATAATGCCGATTTATTATTCCTAACTACTCTTCGTATTGGATACATATTGACCATACTATGCAGTTTTTAATGTTTTATTTGCATTTCAAATATGTATTATAATAAACAAAAATGCGAGTTATGAATTTGATTAAATGTAAATGTAAAGCGCCTTTGAACACACATACTGTATGAAAAGGGAGCTATATAAATCTGATAAAAATAAATAAATCTGTATACACTTACCACGAACCTGACGTAGCCTTAACAGTTGGTCTGGTTGCTTGCGAAATAATATTTCGTTCAGAGAACACAATTTTAATTATAATATCAATAAAAAAGGAAACAATTTACTTAACACAACTATTTGCCTTCTCAGAATTGCTATCGAGCATTTCATGGAGACTGTACTTGTACATCGCAAAGAGCGCGGCAATGATGTTACATCGGATTCCTTTGGGGCCGCTTTGTAGTTCGACTAAGCTGACATTCGTGAGAGTTTAACTTAATCAAGCTGATAAAAATAATAACGTTAACCGTATTGCTACCAATCGTCGTAAATAGCAATATCGCTTACTTCCTAAACTATGTTTTGTAATAAGCTTTTAGAATATGAATACATATTCGAACATAAAATTAAAAAAATAGCCATATATCGTTGTTTTATTGACTTTCAACAAGATTTTAGAGCATTCAATATGACTCCATTTATAAAACTTCAATATTTGATTAAAGCTAACTTCTAAATGTTAACGTTTATTTACAAGTGAAGCACATTCATTGATATTGGGGTATATGCCATATGTCTATAAGCGAAATTGTGTCCCTGTCTAAATTGTTCCTTAACTTTTCCCCACTGGTTTCGAGCGGATCAGCATGCTCGTGATCATTCTGAACTGCGTCACGCTTGGCATGTATCAGCCCTGCAATGATCAGATGTGTGACACCGTCCGATGCAAGGTTCTCGCAAACTTTGACCACGTCATCTTCGCCTTCTTCGCTATCGAAATGATCATCAAAGTCATCGCCATGGGTTTCTGGGGAGAGCTCACCTATCTAGCCGATACCTGGAACAGGCTGGACATGTTCATTGTTATAGCCGGGTAAGAAGTGTGATTGTTATTATTATCATTATTATCATTATTATCATTATTATTATTATTATTATTATTATTATTATTATTATTATTATAATTATTATTATTATTATTATTATTAAGAATTATTATTATTAAGAATTATTATTATTAATAATATAATATCATCATAATTATTGTTGTTATTTTTTAGTATTAATACTGTTAGTACTGTTAATAATACTACTAATAATAATGATACTTTAAATGCTTATAATACTTAAAATACTAATACATCTTATACTGATACCAATACTAATAACAATAATAATAATAAAAACAGTAAAAAATGAATAATAATATATATATTTTTAATTATTATATTAGAAATAGGAAAATTATAATTATGTTTTAATTTAATATGATACATGTTTTGAATGATTGACGATTACATCCATTGACCGTTAGCAAAAATGACTATTACATATACATCCAATCCAGTACATACGAATGCCATGTTAAGCCATCGGGGCATAATTATCTAACATCTTAATAAGCCAATCAGCCCTTCATTAATTGCGCGTGGTGTTTTAAGAATATAAATTATGTTAACATTATATTCTTTAGAAAATAAGAACATAGTTAGATATGCATTTTTGTTGCGCTTAATGTGTTAACGTCAGATGAACATTTGTTTGTATTAAATGGATGCAGAATATGTTATCAAAATGCGTCAAAGGTATGCTTCAAAATACTACGCTGGCAAAAGATTTATTAACTTAAAATATAGATTGTTGCTTTTTTAACTAATATTGTTGCATATACATAGATTAGCATAACAGTGTTGCGATTTCGACATTAGTTTTCTCGAAATAGCCTAGTTGTAAACTTCCATTGCCATTCATTGTCGTTCAATACCATCCGTGTGTGTTTTTAAAATTTATGTGCATGCTAGCAAACCATTACCTTATTTTAACACTTTTTCGCTTAGTTCCTATCCTACTGCCATTCAAGATTTTGTTGTTGCTCCTCAATCTTCCATGCGCTGCTAACATCAAATGTCAGCCTTTGGTGCGCTTTCTAGTGAAGTTTTTCGTTTCCTTCATACCATAGTAGTATGTAGTGTTCAAAACGTTTTATATCGATGTAGTTTTACGGCTTTTACAAGTTCCAAACAGCACTTTAGTGAATTTATCTGCCTTGTATAAATATATGTTGTATGTTCAATTATGAAGTGTTTTGATAAAATATTCTGCACCCAGTGTAATCTTAGTTTTAGACTTCTACAGCAACAATGTGTAGAGAGTTGTATCCAACTGCGTTTGTTCTGAACTATTTACAAACCCTGATTTGTTAGTTCATAGCCTTATCGTTTAACGCGTTACGCAAATTTGTTTGGAGTTGTTTAATTCAATGACGCTTTCTATGCATTTCATGCTCTAAAGATTTGTTGACTACGTAGTAAACAAGTAAGATGAATTTTCATTTTACATCTAGAACTGTTGTGTTTGCATGGACTTTTGTGGATACGAAGAATTACAATAAATTACCGTTTAATTTGTTTTTGGTAATTATTATTTTTATTTTCTTGGCTGTATTCTAAATACTTTTTAGATATTTAAAAAAAAAACAAAGAAGTTGTTTTTCTGTTTTATATTATTATTTAAATACTTTTTCTCACATTGTTAACATATTAAGTACACATACATGTATTTAAGCAAATATTTTAAAAACACTGTCACTTTGATACTGTATTCTTGGTTAATACACGCTAACATCACAATATCAAGCCAACTTACATTTGTCAATATCAAGTTGTCAACATTTGTAAATACCCTTTGCATGTTCACTGAGTAACAGTATATGATTTGCATAACCTTATATATAACCATATATTGTAATGTGTTTATTTTAATTGTGAGGGTATTTTGTGGTATCGGGATTAATAAGTGTACCTCAAGACATTCGCAAAGTGGTAAAAACGCCTAAAAGAAAATCAACAAAGTTGAGCATGTTAACATTGTAAACATTGCATGTTGCTTGAAAGCCATGATCAACGAGAACGTTTCTTCGCATGTAAAATAATCAGTGTTTGTAAAAGGTATTGCTATTATGTTGTGATTTGGTTGAGATAAATACAAAACAATCGTTAACAGAAAACAAATCAGTTGCCAGCATTGTATTTTGGAGCTGGATCAATATCCATAAAGCTTCTCAGTGAAACCTGAAGACAATTTCTAAAAGAACGGTTTGTTCAACTGTTCTGTGCTTGAATGATTTAAGAAAAGTAATCTATCGTTATATGTTTCTAATTGCAATTAGAGTTTTAAAGCTTGTCTTGAATTTTAAAATAACTATGACTTAAGTTAAAATTGATTTTAGAAGCTTTGTGAATACCAACCCAGGATTTACCTGAAATTTGTTTCCATTTAAAACAACTTTCGGAATAATTTTGATTGTTATCTAGAGACCCGTTAATGAGTACAGTTTGTTAAAGCGTGTAAGTTTAAGTGTGATTCATCAACATTATAACTAGAATGAAGTACTTAACGAAATCGGCGTATGATTCAATGTGCATTTTATTTTAAAACTCTTTTAAAACTTTTAAAAAGTATGACAAATAAATTCTAGTAAAAGTATCAAATATGTTTGTTGAATCTCATTATATTGAATTTGTCTGAACGCTTCTATTAAAACTAATCAACGAGGGGTTTTTACTTTTAAGAGCAGTGTTTTCCATCATTGGTCGCATTTTGTGTGCAGTTCTTGGAAATTAACATCGTTGCATGAGAGAATCATGGTTTTCAGTACATAAGAATAGGACAAGTTTCAATGAAATTGACAAGCAACCATACATTTTGTCTTATAACGTTTTTATAACATTTGGAAAGTAAATTTATAAGTTTTCATACAATTATTTGCATGAATTTTTCATTAATATTGCTAGTTTATAGCCGCGTATATGCATCAAACGATAGCAATAATTCAGAGCTACTTTATATTTTTGTTCATTCGATGATTAGTACATAAAACCATTACTTAAAATGAGTATGTTTTTAACGAACTATTGTCCGAACAACAGTGAGCTTATGAGGAAATACTGCAATAGGATTGCATAATATTTAACTACTTTCCCTTTGTTTCCATTAATACTTTCCCACATGTGATGCTTACATCTACTCCCTGTTTGTCCATGATTGTTGACCCGTTGTTTATGTGTGTGTTTATGTTTATTCTTTTTAAACGTCTTATTTCAGTACATTAGAATACGGAATAGATTCTGAAAACCTTAGCCTTTCTGCGATTCGGACCATACGAGTGTTACGACCATTGCGGGCCATCAACAGAATTCCAAGTATGAATATAAAATTACTTTTGTTTAATAGAAAGGTTTGCAGAAATAGTCCAGAACACGTTCGGTATGTTTTAAAACGTGTTGATTTCATTTAGAAAGCAGATTCGTGTTATGAAACAATTACACTCATTAGAGCTACCTTTATAAATAGACGATGTATATTGCACAAACAACTTTAGTCAACATAAAATTCATAAGAGCATGCAAACTGTTTTCCAAACTTATCGAGCATTGGACGTTTTTAGAGTGCCTACAGGCTTCCACATTTTGTGTCAAACGTCATGGTAAAGAGCTGAACGTTTGTCATTGAACAAAATGCATTCTGATGAATATTCAACCTTAGAAACTGTGTTTTGACATTTCTGCATGTCGTCCGCGTGAACTTCTCACGTAGCATAACTTCATATCCAATATTTCTTCTTATCAAATTACTTGATATTCATACATTTGAAAATTTGATGATATTATTTTGTGTCGACACATGATTCAATAAAAGCTCACATTTAAAAATAAACTGTGTCGAAATACGAAAGCCTTTGAATTTGCTCCGAATTAGTTATTCATTTAAGGTTGATGCAAAGTTGTTAAAGAGGGGGTAATCACGTGATAGTCAGGATGACGATTTCCATGCCAATACAGTTATTTTTAGTCGTTTTAAACCCTTTATTACTTATGTTTATTTTTTAATGAGCTCAATTTCCAGCCATATCAGTAAAACGGTGAATGGCATTTAATTCGTGTTTCAATGCGTTTTATATCTCGACTTTACTCACCGCGAATTTTCTTAGAGGAGTTGAAATAAGGTCATCTTGCAAAACAATTTCGCAGCGAATAAAGTCGAGATAAAGAGCGAATGTTGATACGAAATAAACACTAGTAACTTTCTTGCCGATATGGGTGGAAAGTACGCGGCATGTACCATTTGTTTTTACAAGAAATAAAGGGTTTAAGGCGGCCAAAAATACCTGCCTCGGCATGGACGTCGCCATCTTGACTATCATTTGATTACCCGCTCTGTGTTAAGTAATATTGTTTGATTTATATTGAAACGTTTTTTGCCGTAAATAACCTCAAAACGATTTAGTGAAATAATTCTTATAAACCTAATGAACAATAACGCTTGTAAACTTTACGGATTTGTTTAAACATTACTTTAACATTACGGAACGATATAAAATAACGATTTAAAGTTTTTTACTTACAAATCATATCAAGTTTCCCACCTCAATTTTCCAATTATGTAATTAGCAATTTAGTTTTCATCATATTTAAGAGCAAATATTTTGAGATTTATTATATGTGTGAGGTTACTATTTCTTGCATTTAAAGATGTGTACTAACTTCACACAAGTTTTTGGATTGGTAGTCCGAGTGTCGTATGTTCATTGTATGTTTTATATAATTTACACATTGTTTCAGGTATGCGAATCCTGGTGATGTTATTGTTGGACACGCTCCCGATGTTGGGCAATGTCCTGCTCCTTTGCTTCTTCGTGTTCTTCATTTTCGGCATCATTGGCGTCCAGTTGTGGGCCGGCGTTCTCCGCAACCGATGCTTTATTAATATAAGCGATGATATACCGTATAAGCAGTAAGTGCACTCCATGACATATTCAACATATGCTGTAAGATGCCGTGGATTGTATTTACGTCTTAAACAAAATAGTTTCGCCAATCGTAAACCTTTATGTAAATTAAATGGCAACTTACAGCAAATGATCATCCTTAATATTTGCTTTATCGGCACATGCGATTATCTACTTTTTTGTTTGCGGTGAGTAAAATGTATGACATAGTATAATATTTCGTAATCCATACAACAGAATCGGCGAGAATACACCGTAAGAAGTGATTAAAATCTACGACTCCATATCATTATCGCAAACCCAAACACATGTGCTTAGTTAGCATAAGTGATGATTTATCGTAAAAGAAGCCAGTATAAACATATATAAGTTTGAATCACTCTGACGTAGCTTATGCTTAAAAATTGAAATTAAACCATCAACTTGCTTCTGCTAACTTTTCGTAAACTCGAACTGTTTTTACCATTGTCTCCGAACCAGACACGTTCATATAACGAATGTTTAACGCCGACTAAGGCTAGGCTTAAAATTGTCCGTGCTTTCAGTTTAAATATCCGACCCATAAAATGGCAGGTTACGTAAACAATTGTTTAGATTCATCGTTAAAACTTTTCAACAATACAGCCAGCATTTTGTAGATAAACAATTGTAATTTGGCTCAGAGTTAACATCTGATTGCCAAATTTTAACAAATATGCTCAGGAAAGGAAACGTTAAAAAATCAAATAACAATGCACCAAAGCTTTACCATATACTTCGTTGTTCATTTTAAGTAAGTTACGTGTGTGCGTTAAAATTATACTCATAAACTGAACACTTATTAATAAAAGATTTTCTGAGCAACATTTAAAAGAATAATTTTCAATACGGCTTAACGTATAGTTTCAGATAATTTATATATTTCACTCACAAGATGGGAATCGCTAAAGCAATATTTAAAACTGGACGTAAAAGCCAACACGTGTTCTTCCTCTTTAATCCCCGTCCTTCAATTTTCTTCCATTAACGACCCATTTATCATGATTCTTTATTTACAGTGCAAGGAATGAGAAATAGACAGTCTGTTACAGACTGTAGTTGGACATGCAGTCATTTAGAGATGCAGGAAACGTATTATACTTGCCATTCTTCCAAACGGTGTAATTTGTCAGAAGCTATCCAAATACTGAATTATGCACTTTGTTTATTAACTCGGTCGTCCTTCTACCATACATCGCAATTTTCTAAGCATGAACATATGGGTTTGAGAAGTTAACAACATTGCAGAGAGAACGTTTCTGACATCAGTTACAATTGACCTGAGCGCGACGGGTAATATAACCTAATTTACTTGAATTAAATTGCTATTCAGGAATGATTATTGGTATGGACAAAGTAGCAATTCAGTTAGACGTACAAAACGAGTTATGAAAGTTAAGTAAATATTAAATGAAACCAATACAAAAAATGAATCACACGTACAAATACAATACGTACACGTTATTTGTGCCACGTACACGCAAAACCTTTCAGTAAGGACCATGAATAACATGCAATTATTTAACCGCTTACAGTCAACTAAAACGATTGGTTTACTTGAACAATAAAAAATCTGGGTTTTTTTACATATTTAGTTATAAATAATAGTTTACATACACCAGAAAGTATTTGTCTGATGCGTGCTTAACAGTTTAGTTTAAAACAGCCCGCGAGTGTAGTGATTAAAACAAATATCACTTGGCGATGTTGATCTATTTGTATGAATTTTGACATTTATATTGAAACCACATATGGGGAGAATTTAACAGTTTTCGACGTCAAACCGCGGTCTATCAAATAGATATATTGGGCTCTAATTTACTCACTGTTAATCACATGTAATAGTATGCAAATAGGACACTCCTCTTTAATAAAAGACTACTGGGTTTAACAATAACCGTTATCCGTATAATGTTTATGGTGTTTGATTATTGCTAAAAACAATTCATTCATTATGCAAATGTATTTCCAGTCTTAATTTGACGCCATTTTACCTGCCTGCGTGGAGCACCGATGACTACATCTGCACCAGACCCGGTGACAACGGAATGAGGGGTTGCGGCAACCTGCCCCGCTACCAGTTCGAGGGTATCAAATGCAACGCGTCGGCCATTCCGTTCCACAACAACACGCCCACAAACAGCTCATGCGTCAACTGGAACCAGTATTATACCGTCTGCGAGGTGGGCGACAAGAATCCTTACCAAGGTGCCATCTCATTTGATAACATTGGACTTGCTTGGGTTGTCATATATCAGGTGAATATAAACGACAAAATGTGTCATGTTTTCAGTTTTTCCTCCTTGATGAGTTTAGCATATAAAGAGAATTTACCTTGCTTAACTTTTTGTTGATTGTTGGCCTATCATATGTAAACGACGTCAAGGTTTTCGCAAATAGTTGTTCTTAAAAAAGCAACATAACATATATGTGAGCAATAACTACCGCATGCGTGTTATACCTATTACTCACGCAAAGCCCGCCACGCGAAGTGAAACTACATGTATATCCACGTGGCACATTGTGTAACGTTTCTTAAAGTGTGTTTAGATGTGTGCTAGTTGATCGTGGTAAATATATCGTCTGGTCCCTTTCTTTTTCTTGTTTGTTCAGAGCAAATAAATGCTTCATCGTGTGTTGTTTGTATAAAATGCATGTACGCGTGTTTAAACCACCAACTGACTTAATTGTACTTAAATTAATTCAGGTGCTGGTATGTTTGTTTGTAAAATCAATATTTATCAAATGGTAATAACATATTCGTATGAAATGTTGGAAACAAAATGCGCTTAGGGAGCAGACGCCTTTATTCACATGGTGCGCTGGTAGTTAATATGGTTCCTTTATTGGATGCAAACCCCTTTGATAATTGATCGGACAGGCGCGGCTAAGCAATAGTAACAAACGTTCTTCGTTAACATAATGTGTTTCATGATAATTTGATCTTATTCTGGGAATTTGGGCTTTTCTGTTTGCAGGTCATCAGTTTAGAGAGTTGGGTCAACATCATGTACTACGTCCAGGACGCGCACTCTTTTTGGGATTGGTCCTACTTTGTTGCGTTAATTGTGGTTTGTTACTATGTGATTATTTTGTTTCAAGACTCCTAAGTTTTGTTTGACTGCACCGACAGCCTTGGGCTTATTAAGGCAAATTCTATTCCGTTTTGTGGGAAGAACATATACGTTGTGTCTTTAAGAATATTTATGGATTGGGATATCGCACCCGAGGTTATGAGATCGTTAGGTGGCCACCATCTATCATGTTTCCATAAATAGGTCATATAAGTTATCCTTATTTTATTATAACTAGTATGTTTGTTGGTAGAATAGCTGTACTAATCTTCTCACTCAAACGTTATTAATACATTTTTTCCGACTGGTAACGAGGTTTGAGGAATGCTATTATCTAGTGCAAATCTTTAAATGATTGTATTCCAGGATATCCATTTTAATTGATTTATTGCGTACCTCTTGAAAACAACATTTATTGGAATCAAAATAATATACCAATAAAAACGATTCTTAAAAAAGGTCACTATACAACATCAAAAAATTTCTACTGGTTTTATCTTGCAGATCGGATCGTTTTTCATGATAAACCTTTGTCTCGTCGTCATAGCAACGCAGTTTTCTGAAACTAAAAAAAGAGAGACAGAACGAATGTTACAAGAGCGCAAACGGTACCAGTCGACAAGTACTTTGGCAAGTGGATCTGAGCCGGCCAGTTGTTACAGCGAAATTCTCAAATACGTAGCCCATCTGTACCGACGTGCAAAACGAAAACTATTGAAAGTGTATAATGAAAGAACAGGTCAGAAAAAGGCTTTGCCTGAGCTATTTCTGGGCCGCAAGAAAAAGAAAGGTATATATCAGCATAGTCATGTGTGTAGTCATGTACACAATAACACCCAGAGGCATTCGCATTACCACTATATGTACCTTAATCACGAAAATGCGCATCCTGTGTATAACGCTAGTAGTTGCAATCACGTTGCTCCTAGGGCAAGCCCAGAAGTGTCCGAGATCGATCCCGTATCATCGCCCAGACGTCCGTACTTAACTGTTCCTGTCACCGCTGGCTTACGTGCATCATCCGAGTCGTTAAACACTCTTGCAATTGCTGCTGCCGAGGTTTTGACGCCGGCGCTTTTCAAGTCCTTTGCTTCATCGCCCAACCATCTTTCACCGCACGTCTCAAATTCGAATAGCAGGACTCCGTCCTTCAGCTTTGACGGCAGCGTTCGGCATTATTTACCAGACGTTATTTCAACGCATAGTGCTAAGAACGCGGCATTAGCTACATCTAACACCCTCATTAGCGATGAGTTTGAGACATTTAAGTTTCGAAATGTGAATGAAAGAGGCAAGTAGTTTACCCTTCATCTAGCATGACCCGTTGCCTTGTATGTCGTAGTTCTGTGTAGAATTTCATGTATTTTCATATATTCAATATATAATTTTCAAAATATACTTTTGAAAAAAAGGAATTATTGGTTCAACATGACGTGTAACTAGTTTTGATACAAAGATCATTTGTTCGAGGGTTGACAGTGACACAAATAAGAATCTTAACGAGATTACATTATATCACTTATGAAGCTACTTTCTCTGTGCTAAATAATGACACATAAACTAATATTATTTATTTTCTAATCAAAATAAGATGGGAGTGAATGCAAGAGACACAGACATATATTATGTCATTACGGAGTGTTTATGATATTTTACATACAAAATTTACTAATATGTTAATACGCGCATGTACACCACTGTGAACGACTATGCATATTCGGTTATTGCCGACGCCTTTAGCAATATACTTTGGGTAATGAATAAGTGCCTTTCCTGCTGATGAATTTAACGTTGTGCTTCGTTAACATTTTTCATTCGTTATAAATATTTGCAGTGCCGACGGAAGAGATGCTAGACAAGTCTTACCCTCAGTCCTATTGTGCCTTACCGTACGAGGGCGGCGACCTGCAGTGCTACGGCTCGGATTGTGACTGCCACGACAACGAGTTCGAAATGGAAAACAAGCACGAGCAACGCAGCTGCTCCATCTGCAACCAGGAGCAGAAGGAGCAGAAGAAGAAAAGTAGGTCATGGTTAATTTAATGCACAATGTGCTAGGATTACGAAAAAATATGTGGTTAAAGGAAAAGACCTATCTTTTAATGTATCAGAATTTGAAGAAACCTAAAATCTGGGGGAACAAATCGAGCTTACTTAGGTACGGTGCATTCAATATAACATACCATATCACATGTAATAATATAGAAACAAAAACTACAATATTTACATAAAGTGGCACAGTGATGTTAGTTTATTACGGATTAGAGAGATATATCCAAGTCAAGACTATTTCCTGTACGACTATTGTTAGCGCGTCATGGGTTACTGGTGTATTGGTGTCAGTCGATTGTTTGAGGTCAAAAGCTCTTCACCAAACTTGATTGCAGAGTTTGCTTGCCTAATGTTTGGCTTGATTTAAAATTTAGAAATATTGCCCCAGCAAAATTGAAGTAGTGACACAATGACATACTAGTATCTACACTTGTACGGCAATATCTAGACTGAAACAGAATGATGCTACCCCCTGCTCTTTTAGTAATGCCATCTCCTTATCTGGACTGGTAAACACACCAGTGATAATCTAGCGAAATGTAAAATTGTTCGCTTTTGGGGGTGCAAACATACAAGTTCTATGAGACTACCGATATTGAAGTGTGAATATTGATGCCTAATAATCATACTACGGATTAAGTGTATATGTTCAATCTAAAGTACTATTTATGTATACGGCTAATTTCAATTCTTATCCAAATGCATTTAGATGTTAATGTTATATTATGTCGTCCATGTAAAAGGCTAAAAACACGCTATGTCAGTGCTTTTATGGCATGTAAATGTGGTATGGTGAAAAATATGAAGGGTCTCATGCTAAGCACTCTTGCTATTCGTTCATAAGATACTTTCTTTGATTCTGTGTTTGATTCTTTACCAATAAAACACTATTCCTCGGCATGAAATGACAACGAGTTTCAATTATCTAATTATATTATTTGTAATAAATATTTAAACGATATTTACTTGATACTTTAAATACAATATGGAATCAAGCTATAACGAGTATTATATCCTTTATCGCATACATCACATATATTGCATAGCGTTTTTATTTACAAGAGCCTTAATTCCTCGTTATATGTATTTCTCAAATATAGATGCTATTTTATTCACTCTTTAAATAAATTATTGTACGAGGAGACCATGAACCTTTTTATCATATATTTTATATATGTTATTCTTGCCATGTTTACATGACTATTAAAACTATTTTACCAAATATTAATTACTATTTAATCCTGCATACATTTATCTCAGATATCTTACATCGCGTCCAGAAGCTAATGTACCGTATCGTTGAGCACAAACTATTCCGGAAAAGCATTCTCATCTCCATCCTAATCAACACCCTTAGTATGGGCATCGAACATCACAACCAGGTTTGGAATGAGCCCTGCTTTATTTATAATAGTTATTTTATTTTTTATGATTCTTATAAGTACATTTTACATTCGCTCGTAATATTATTAAATACCAAGCCTATGTTGCTGTCTATTATGTAATATTTATAGTTTGCTATTAGTAGGTCAGGATCTTGGCAATAAGCAGTTGCATAGAGCAACATTTTTAATTATAAAAGTTTTACGAGTCCCTGTGGCAAATGCGGGTGAACTTAACAATTATATATTGTATGCATATGTGGTTATGCGACCTACGATCGGAATTAACAATTTAGGCAAAGTAAAATACATCAATATACATGAAATATATTCGGGCTTAAAACATGTATATTCAATTGAAAATGAAGTATGGCGGCTTTTATAAAACTATACATGTCTTGATATTACTGTACTTACCTTTGTTATGTTTTTTGCTACACATTTGTAATATTTGAACAACGCATTTAATTAATTTTTCGCAACTTTTTTCCTTTTGTGTAAAGCCGGAGGAGTTGACGAGAGCACTGGAGATCAGTAACTTAGTGTTTGCCACTATGTTTGCGGTTGAAATGGTCCTAAAGCTACTCGCGTACGGCATCTTTGGCTACATCAAAGACGGCTTCAATGTCTTCGATGGTGCCATTGTTATCTTAAGGTACCCATTTCCTTTTTACAGTATAAACTGTCTTATCATAGATTTTGTTCAGTTTTGTAAACATGTACATGTATAAAAAAAAGTCATGGTCTTACGAGCATTGATACACGTTGCATAGACATGCCTTTTACATTGTTCGCAACTGCGCGTGTTTTATGCAACAGATATTTGATATATTTGAATGGTCAATAAGGTATTTGAAGAATGTAACACATAACACGAAAGTGTTCGTATCATAATGGTTTTGTAAAATTTATAATTGCTAGAACTTTTAACAAGCTCTATATCGCACACATATTTTTATTGTTTCTTATCTCATAAAAACATCGTATTTAAACAGCAGCGCATATGTATGCTATTTGTAGTGAATACAAATTATTTTGGCCAAGAAAAAATATTGTTTACCGATTATATTAAAGACAAATATGTGTAATGACTATATCAAAACCGGAAACCTTCGATGCGGTGACAAATTTGCATAAGCATATGCGTTTCAGTGTACGAGTGAAAACAAACAATATAACGTTAAATATTTGTTTCTTGATAACCATAACAGGGGAAGTAACTAAAATTAATATTTGTATTTGTTTAAGTAAATAACAAATGAGCGTCTTTAGAAAAAAATACTGCACATTTTCACCAATAATCCTTAGATCGATAGGTATTTTGTTACAATAAACTTAAATGAGTAACCATGATACATAATAGATGTTTATGCACATGACTTCATCATGAGGTCTTTAATTTCACAATCAAGCACAACTGACTAAAATACGGGCCGTCGCTCTGGAAGGTCAGAGCAAAGCAAAATCAGTTTTAGATTCATATCAAATATAGAAAGTAACTAAATTAAAGTAATACTGTTCGAATTTTGTTTCAAACGGAGTTCTATTTTTCTTATATGTATATGATTTATAGAAACAATGAAACTCCACCTAAGCTCTCGACATAATGCCTCATCAATACAAGTAAAATGATTGTAGTTTTATACTTCTAACAACACTCACTGCTGAAATCGTTTTACTTCGTATGACACTTCATTTTTACTTCATCAATTATCAGCTTGGTAGAGATTCTCAACCAAGATGGCGGCAGTGGTCTGTCGGTGCTGCGCACGTTCCGGCTCCTACGCATCCTAAAGCTCGTGCGTTTCATGCCAAACTTGCGTAAACAGCTCGTCGTCATGCTGCGTACTATGGATAACGTGGCCACGTTCTTCGCCTTATTGTTACTTTTTATGTTTATATTTAGGTAAGTGTGCAGATTCCTTTTACTTATGTTTGCCGTATTTGTTTTGTTATATTATGAAATACTACCACATATGCAAATGACGTAACATTCTATAACTTTCTACAGAAACAAAAAAGCTCTACTTGTAATCAGCGTCAGTCAGTCATGGCGTTTTATTTATGATTCACCCTTTCTGATAACTGTATTTTAGTATATTTGTCACTATTCTCTTTGTTTTATATCATAAGATTGTTATTATACTTTTCTGTAACATGTTAGTCAAATTATTCACTGCGCGATGCGATCTAAACAAACCTTTAATTGCATATGTTGTTCATACTTTAACTACGTCTTAAAATGTTATATATATTATCATGATCTATAGTATGCCATTTTCGAACTGAGTACTTTAATTGTAAAAATATGATGTTTCGTTGCAATTTATAACTATGCCAAAGCGAGTGCTAGGACTGTCATATCAATTCATAATTCATCTTTCCCTGAACTGATGATGAATTTAAGACTTTGTATGAAGAGTATAAATATTATTTTTGAGATGAACCATTATAAAACGGTACATATAAGATGAAGACATTGCAATAAGTCTTCTTCACTGTGATCTTGCTGCAAAATTGTTATTGACTCTGTTCAATTTTACTTTCTATCTTTCTGTTTAGCGTTCTTGGTATGAACCTATTTGGATGCAAGTTTTGCAACAAGCTCAGAGATGGTACAATATTCTGTGATAGGAAGAATTTTGACACCCTTTTGTGGTCACTTATAACGGTATTCCAGGTAAAAATGCCCTAGTCGACCGCAACGTACTTGCATGTCCGTACCATATGACCGTTGTGAGCATACCAGTGTTAGTGTCAGATATTCCTGTATCGTGTTTGATAACCGCCGTAGATGAATCGGTGCTGCAAAATAGCCGCCTGTATATATTAGTAGGCATATATCAAAATATATACATGCTCGTACATATTATTACACAAGTGTATGCGAGCTTGAGCGTTGGATACCATTGCATTCGTGCTTATGTCCTGTCATCAACTTTGTCAATGTATGTTTGAACTTCCCGATTGCACTTCGATAATTTGCGGCGTTCATGCTCAGATATTACTCATTCTCATTCCGAACTTTGAACTGCAATCGACTATAGAGATCAAACATATATAACGTATGTTTATCTGTGCTCCTCATGATTGCAGTGCGGACTAACCATGCCTACTAACATCATGTTAGCCGATGCTTTGTAGTCGTTCGATGCAAAACGCAGCAGTTTAGAGGCTTAAACTATCTTTTTTATTTCACTAGCTCATTATCAATCCTCGTAGATTACTAACTAAGTAGATACAACAGTCCCAGTACTCGTGAGATGTAAAATGTGTGATGGCTGACTGTTTTCGCACCGTTCTGGCGTGTTGGCGGTTCCAAAAGGCGCACACACGACAACTTTCATAAACCAAATAGCGACACACGTGACAAAATTATTTGACAGAAAAGACTAATTAAAGACGCAAACATGGTCAATAATCAGCATAATAGCAATATTATTGTGTGTAGTAGCTTTGTACTTGCCGTGTTGGCGCCTATGAAATGTGATTTTCACGTGTTGGAGGGATGAAAGTCGCAAACAAACGGACAAGCCAAGTTCCTTAATGTAATACCTGTGGGTTTATTTGTTGGTCTGACGTATGGTTGCAATAACTCGCCAGAACAATGTGGGAGACATAAGTCAACCCATTAATTTTCATACTCGTTTTGTTACTAATTATGTTGTGTATTTTCTCTTGTACTGCAGTGTCCTAGGAATGAACTTTTTTGCGAATAAATTTTGTTCGCGAGTGGACGGATCTGCAAATCCTTGTACATGTAAAGAAATGCTCGACCCGACCATATGCCAATGTGACAGAGCGAATTTTGATTCGCTTTTATGGTCTCTTATAACTGTCTTTCAGGTACACATTCGAATCGTTACTTGTAAATTTTCTCTTTCCTTAATTTCTTTGTCTCGCATACGGATTTTTTAGCAAATGCGTTTTTTAAAACGATTTTTTGGAATGTTTTTATATTTTCCACGATTGAGAACTGTTTGTGTTAATTTTTGTAGAAACGAATGCATTATATCTTTCGAGTTTGCATTGATTTCGTTGTTGCATCTGTACCACGTCGCTTTGCATTATAAAGTTCATTTCTCGATGAATTGTCTTCTTTCTTGTGACGTTTAAGGGAACACGAGGGTAACACAGCAATATTTTACGTGTTTTCAAACTCTTGTATTAGTTTTAACAGAAGTATTTTGTTTTCGTAGATGAATTTTTACAATCCTACGCTTAATGTGTAGTGAATATAAAAAAGGAGTATTTATGTATCAGTATACATTAATATATGTGTCTAATGAAAACTTTTAGTTTATGTATCATGTATTAATTAATCAAAACTAGTTTTATCTTTGGTTTCTTTGCATGTGTTCCCCGCTTATGCGTTTGTAACATCCCGTTGTTTTGTGTACCCTGTAATTATCACAAACATTGAAAGCTTTTATTTGATTTTCATCTAAACACTATTTGCTTATAGTTCTCAATTCTACGTGTGCTTTTGTTTGATTTAATATAATGATAAACTCATTTTTATGTTTTAATGCACCCAACCCCCACCCCCGCGAAGTAGGATGTTTTAAGCATTGCACGTGTCATTTATTCGTGCGTTCTTCCGTCCGTCCCAATGTACGATCCGAAGTTTGTGCTTTCAATTACCTTTTCAACAAATGGGTGGATCCATTACAGTTGAAAATTAAAAAAAAAAGGAATTACGGTTTCGACGAGTGTCAGCAGATTTATGGTCCTTTGTCTTTTGTTCGATTATGGAATATATGCTACCAAAATTTTGTATTTCCATCCCCTCTAACTGCTTCGCTATTTGATTTCGCAAACATTTTCACTGTATTTTTGTGTGGAGGTCCGTTAAGAAAAGAACTTAGACTCCGACCAGATTTTGATAAATTGGGTCTGTGTGTTCGCTTTAAAATAAATATATATTAGCCGCGCTCTCTGAAAACTGGGCTTGATGCATGTGCGTCCGCACAGGCTGATCAGGGACGAGACTGGGGAGTTTTCTAAGAAGAGACTTTCTTTAATAAAAAAATATCATACAAGCGGAAAGTGTCGTCCCTGATAAGCCTGTGCGGACACTTAACGCACATACAATAAGCCCTATTTTCACAGAGCACGGCTGATATATTGGATTGGATTCAATTATGTGTTGTGGGGGTATCAGTGTATGTGTAAATACTCTAGTTTTAAGATAGCTGAAACAAACATTAAAATTAATCGCATGCATCCTCAAAATCGACTTTTAATAACATTTTTTGTATTGTAATTATATATGCAATTAAGTAACCAAGCGAGAAAGAAACATTATAAGAATCCTAGTATGCGTTGTTAATAATGACTTCATCATCTTAAAGGGTAAAATTGAGAGAAATCACTTTTATAAAATGTTCTGAACACTGTTTTTACATGTTATAATGCATTCAGGATACGCTGCCGTGCTAACGTGAACAGTCTTTGTCATTTTTTCTTTGTCAGGTGCTTACACAAGAAGATTGGAATACAGTTCTATACAACGGCATGGAAAAGACATCCGCCTGGGCGGCCCTTTATTTCGTTGCCTTAATGACCTTCGGAAACTATGTCCTTTTCAATCTTCTTGTCGCCATATTGGTGGAGGGTTTTTCTTCCGAGGTGAGAAATTAAACACACGTGTATTATTCCCAAACAGTATATTAGTGAATGAAAAGATTCATATATTTTAATGTTGTATTGTCATTCGACTATGTACTACGTGTTTAGTGCATCTTCTTGTACGCGCACCATTAACACGGCCATGAATGTGGGGCTTGGTTATTTTCGTCTTAAGTTGATTCTCTAATGCAGTTTGTATCGCAGAAATTAGTTAAATTTGTTTACACATTTAAAGTTATATCGGCTCATCGGCTTGGTTTTAGAATACATCTGTTTTAGTCACCGAGTCGGACAATGGTTCTGCCATATGGGTATATGGACTTGGTTCTAGAGTTCGAAAATGTAGTTTTTTTTGCATCGGACTCAACATGAAGCTTTATTTATTTAAAAACGAGAATACTGATTTTGTGTTAATCTCTTAACAAACTGAAACCGTAAAGATTCCTACTATTGTGTGTGCTTTAGGAGGAAGAAAAGACAAAAAGGAGGGAATCGATCAAGTCAAAGTTGGAAATCATTCTGGAGACAAATAATAACGAACGCAGGGAATCTGTGCAGGCAACAGTGGCTGAAGTGTTAGATGTCAAAATAAATAATAAAGAAAGAGGTATGCCAAAATCTATCTGCGAAACGGCAGATACCTAGAAAATCGTCCGTCCTGTATAATGCTTAAGCTTATTTAAGCGTATTAATTATTCATAAGACAAACTCTATACACATAATTAAGGTGTTGTTTTTTAAAGTACAAATACTTTTGCATAACGCAATTATTGAGTCTTTAAAAAGCGTTTAAAAATGTTCTTCGTTTAAAATCCTTGCCGTTATTGTTGTAAAAATATGGTGTGTGTGTAAATGTTAACATAGTTACCAATATTGTAGAGAAGAAAATGATGTGCGCGAATGCCGCTCTCATCGACGAAGGCACCAAACAGTTCACATTGCCGCCTCCTATAATCACGCACACCGAGGCAACTCCTCGCGCTACGCCCCAGGGCTCGCCTAATGACAGCAGCGGACGGGAGTTGTCAGCGCAGAATGAGATCAACGTTATGAATGCGGACAACGCCACCGTGAGTAATTTGGTAGAGATCGACAAAAATAAGTTTACATTTATTTAATACCTTTTGTTTTACGGCCGGGACGCGTTGCATTAAAAACTTGAATACGAAAACCTGTATTCACTTTTAGCGTTTCGGGTAACCGTATCAGCAAGAAAGTAGCCGGAGTGCGTTTTTTTTGTCATAATAAACATTCGACCTGCTTTGGTTAATATCTTTTATTTCGTGATAGCATCGGGTACTTATTAGTTCCTGATTTGTTTGGTCACGAATAATTTTATAAAGACGCGAAATGAAAGTGTTATGTTTTGTGATCAAATTGAGACTTTAAATGTTTTATGCAAAGATGCTGACAATTTTAAAAATGAAACAAATTCATTTCAACTTAGGCTTTATATATTTGGTTGCTGTATACTAAATGAATGTGCGCATTGAACATGTATAAGCTGTGCGCTATATGAACAAAGGCGGCTCCATAGTTATGCTCAAAGAATCACTGTTTTACTTTAAATATATTTCTGTTTGGACATTTTGATTTCTTATTTCAGCTTAACAATGCAAACAATCGATTGTCAATAAACAAGTCTCTCTCCACGTCCTCGCATCGAATGCCCTGTAGTTTGTCTCGTGCGTCCAGTTGCCGAACGCCGACGGTCAGCTTTAAGACGACGTCTCCGAAATCACCTCGCGCATCCCCAAGACTCTCGCCGCGTCCTTCGCCACGCCTCTGGCGCTCGCAGAGTTATGGCAGTCGCCGGAACAGCTGGAAACTAAAACGTGAGAGAAAAGACGGCGATAAGGAGAAGCTGGTAGAGAACGGACAAAAGAACGACGACTGTGACGACGGTGAAGGAATGTGTGACTATGACGACGACGATGATGATGAGGTCTTCAAACCAGCTACTTCGCATCCCATACTGAAAAGGAGCACGTCAAACTCTAAAAGGTGAATGGAAATAGATTATTCGAGATGACAAGCCGTCTATATGATTTATGTATCTTTTAACTACTTAATATATATGATTATCCATGTTAAAAAAGTGAATTCCATTTAACCAAATTTTACAATTGCTAAAATTAGCTTAAACATTATTTACATATGCGAAACTATACATGTCTATATTTTCTCGTACACGTCACGCTTTAACGAACAGCAAATAGCGTGACGATTAATCCTGTACGTGCTGTTTGTTCATATCTTCAGTATGGAATGCAATGGGGGAATGGCCTTGAACAACCGGCGCGTATTCAGTTCGTACCAAAATCTAACGTACTCGAAGAGGTTGTCGACGTCTAAAAACTCGATCCGAAGCAGAAACAACTCCTCTGGAAGTGCAAGAAGCACGTGCAATTCGATACATCTAAGGTACGTTGATCAATACATTATGCTAATTTACAAGAATTGTAGATATATGGTATATACGGGGAAACGTTCTTAAAATTCACTCATGAGTCGATGTCATGCATTTAGCTCCAATCTTTTGTGTTTCGTCTCTTTTCATCAGCCGGCAAAATACTTTTCCCACTCGACGCAAAATACCGTCCATGTCATCGGCCGGAAGTATGTACTTGCACGAGGACTACAAACAAAACAACCTCTGCGACGCAAACGCGGAAAGTCAAGACAAGGAAGTCGAGTGCGCGTTTGACGAAGAAGATCCTGACGCAATGGACGAAGCGGTACCATTTTTAAAAAGAATGCTTACTTTGATATTGTGGAAAGTATGTTTTTAATAAGAATCAGTAATGACTATTTTGACGCTCGCCCTTTTAATCAAACCATTGACGTTGTTCAACTCCCCATTTGGGTTTACGGTACAAACTGCATTTTCAAGAAAAAAAAGCCTTTGTAATTCAAATCATCTTTATCTTCTGCTTTATTGGACGTCGACTTTGAATAGACACGTCATTTACTAACGGTAGGGATATGATATAGCTATGTTCTGAACCAGGAATATCTCTGCCCGCTTTTAGTGCAAGAAACCCTCGATTTAATTTCAGGAAGGTTGTTTTGTAAATGCTAAGGACAAAAGCGGAAGTACCAACTTTGGCCATGTATGAGAATGATATCAAAAATAAGTTGATAAGCTAACATGATTAGTTTATCAGTTTTGTCTTGAAATCTTTTGGGCTTCGTTCACTTAGGATTATAAGTACCAACAACAATTTAAACCTATGTTGTTTAAAAATCCCATACCGTACGGTGTTGTATGCAAGAGAAACAGTTATTGTAATGTATTTCTACCAGCTTAAATACACGTAGAGTTGGCTGTGTTTTTTAAACTAACTTTTGTTTATATCTAGGACTGCAACTATTCATGGTGCCCCAAAGCCTCCGGTGTTTTTCTTGAGCGTCAGGAATATTCATTATACCTCCTGAGTCCAGAGTCGAAGTTGCGGCGATTGGCCCATTATACCATCGCCCAACGCTGGTTCGACAACACTGTCCTCTTCTTTATCGCTCTGAATTGCATCACGTTGGCAATGGAACGGCCGGATATCCCCCCTACTAGTACTGTAAGTGTATTCAATCGTTTGCTAGTGTTTATATTATAGTCCGCAACATCACCAAACACAAACGTTATCACATACCACTGTAACTTAATATATGATGCCTCACTATTTATTGTATGGCGCCGGGATATGCCTTTAAATTTTAAGTTATTTTTCAAACTCTTCTTGACTGTGTCTGATGTTGCATAATAGTTCGTTGTGTGTATCATTTTGCATAGAGTAATAGAAATACAGGATACATGTTTATACCATCAGGGCAAGCTAACAATAGCCAATGAACCACAGAAGAACAGTACATATAATACGTTTTGTTTGAAAACCATCTTTAAAGTTTAAGTCGATTTTGTGGGTCTGTATTCCGCTTGGATTCCTTGCATTTCGAGTACAAACATTTTCAAATATAACACATATGTGCTGTTGATTTAACTCTTTGTGTTAATATACACCACCATATTAATTATAGCACACATTGCCTACCATTTGTTCGCATGATCTTATTGTGCCATTGTCCTCCTTCGTAGGCGTTCACTTAAATATATGGGAACATTATTCAATTTAGACATGCATATTCTACGTATGTGGATGTGTATATGCGAAGTCCACACAAAGTTAATTATATATTTATTCAAAGATGCATGTAATGCAATTTTTGATGTAACTATTGTTTCAATTACTTAAGTGTTATTGTGATAAAGCAAAATGCCGATCGTTTATGTGATAATTTATGTATTTTATTTTAGGAACGAGAAATTCTAACCATATCGAATCACATCTTCACCGTCATCTTTACCATTGAAATGACAATAAAGGTAAGTTTGCGGAACGTACAATAGCGCATTTATAATGTGTCACTAGAAAGATAAAGCTCATCGTTGATTTTAGTTTTTGTTATGTTTAAAGCTCAATCATGTGAACTATTTTTTATGAATGGGAAACAATGGTCACTTTTTTCAAAATCCCATGTTTTGATTTTTTCTCAGAAGCTTGCAAAGTTTATTACCAACAGCCTACTATTTAGAAAATTATCGTATTTGGTTATTGCATCTATATACTAGTAGGCGACGACATTCAGGCTGTTCGTTTATTCAGGTTATTGCCAAAGGCCTACTGATTGGAAACCACGCCTACCTGAAAAGCGGCTGGAACTTTATGGACGGGTTTCTCGTAGTTATCGCCCTCGTTGACACAGTCATCTCCCTTACTGCCAATAGCAGTCCGAGGATCTTCGTCATCCTGCGCGTCTTCAGGCTCCTTAGAACGCTGCGACCTCTGAGGTGGGTCGAATAGTTTCATTGTTACATTGCTCCAGATTTGTTTATTAGCATATACGTGAATTAAGAGACACGAATCCACGATTGTATATCCAAACCATTTAACCACACATATTGTTTAACAATAAACGCGTGCACACTGGTTGAATTTGTTAATTAATGCTTGAATCACTACATTTTTATTAATGACGACCCTGTAGAATATTGTATTGCCCTTTTAATATAGTAGTAATCTTTTAATCCCGAAATTACTATTAAACATATTTATTTTCTATCTTTAAAGCATCGATTCTTATCATTAGACATATTAAAATATTGTTAAATTAAATGTATAAACTGAACGTGTTAAAGTAATACATGTTTTAACATTATATCGCGCTCTTACTTTATAGAGGTATTAGTCGAACCATGTATTTTTACTTGTTTAGTCAGTCCAATTTTCTATTGAGCGCTTAGCTGGTACATTTTATCTTGTATTTCAGGGTTATAAGTCGAGCACCGGGACTGAAGTTGGTGGTACAGACGTTGTTGTCATCACTACGTCCTATCGGCAACATTGTGCTAATTTGCTGTACATTCTTCATTATCTTCGGTATTCTTGGAGTTCAGGTACACTTTTCTCCCTTTAATACGTAATGACTTGTGTAAGGTATTAATGAATATTTGTTACGTAATTTCGTGTTGAATAATAACAAGTGTGTTTAAAATAGCTTCATTAAAAGTAATTTCGCTTTCGTGTATGAATTTTCGCGCGCCAAACTACACACGAATGCTATGCGATATTGATATTTTATTTAACATATACTTAAACGATATTTCATACGAATGTAATGGTTAGTGCAGGAATGAAACATCCGTAAATACTATATTTAAATATTCGGTAGTATATATTCATTTACTTCGACTTCCATTTATTTATGACTTACAGTACCTTTTGTAATTATATTGGTATTTCAAATACAAGTTCATTTTTGTCTGATCGTTTTCGTTTTTCTTTTGTAGCTTTTTAAGGGAACATTTTACTTCTGCAAAGGACCAGACATAACTTTAATAGAGAATAAAACCCAATGCCTAGAGTCCAAACGAAACGTGTGGATCAACAGAAAGTACAACTTCGACAATTTAGGAATGGTAATAGCATTGCAATGTTGATGTTGTTTATGGGGTGTTTTTTTAAATACTGATATAGTATGTGACATGTTACAATACACATTAGTGTATGGTATGTACAATTTGTCTACATCGGTGTATTGGGTGAAATGTTTCAATTCCCGAACAATATATACATCATGTTGTAATTACAACAATTATGATAGCTTACACACGTAATAATATGTCATACGTATTAATAATTATTTTTGTTTTTAAAAAGCAGTTTTCCTACCGTACTTAAATATTATCGTTTAAGAAATCAAGTTAAATCAGATTACGTTCAGACTTAATCAAGTTAAATCGCACATATAATACGCTATGCTTCTTAACTAACAGTGGGAGATACTATTATTAAAATCTCGTATAAGTGAAGACGGTTCCGTGTGTCTTGTCCACACAGAAATTCAACCATTCATTCATGAAACAAGGAATTTCAGGAACAGAAATCGAGTGGGCTTTTTTAAGTTTGTCATATTTACCTCAACTGTTTGCTTTTGAAATAATAACCGTTATCCGCTCCAACGGGCGTTGCTTCTAAGACGTCATGCGTGATTATCTAGGCGCTATTTATTTTGTCATAAGTTTACTTATGTATTCATATTTATAATTAAATACTCTTTTTACTCCAATATTTCGCCCAAATGGGCTTTATCAAGGTTTACAAATATGAATTTACTACATATTTTTTACTGTATTGTAAATTCTAGTAAATTCATATTTGTAAACCTTGATAAAGCCCATTTGGGCGAAATATTGGAATAAAAAGAGTGTTTTTTACCATGAAAATATATATCTTTATCCCTACTGGATATTACGCTGAGTATAATTATATATTTATAAAAAGAAAATTTGCACACCAGTTGCCCTCACGGCACATGCTCAATGGTCAGCGGAATATATATCATGGATTACGACGATGGTTTATCGTTTCAGGCTCTGATGGCATTGTTTGTGTTGGCATCCAAGGACGGATGGGTGAGCATCATGCACACAGGTCTTGATGCTGTCGGCATCGATCAACAGGTAGTTTCCTTCATAAAGTATCAATGAAACATATTAACGCACTTACAAAGTTACAATTAACATGTACCACCAATTATAAATTGGGCTTAACAAAATGTCATTTTTTTGTTTCCACTAACAGCACACAAATACGAAAGATTGGTCAGGTATTTTTGTCGCTGACTGTTTAAGGATTCCCAATTAAATAAAATAAGGCAAGCATGCAGAAATCTTTCTTAATTAGTTAAAAAACAATTAAGCGGATTTGATTGAATATGCTTAAATGATCACAAACTTAATCGTTAATTTAATGAAATCCCGAACCCGAAATATGAAGAACAAATTAAGCGTCGGTAAACCGAATGTGGGGCTGCCGGGTTAAGTGTAAAAAAAACTCAATTTTTTCACCTTACTTAATGAAAGCAGCTGATAGAAATCCAAAAGCAATAATTCACAACATTATTGAGGACAAGATTCGATGTTTCATTGATTTGGCCATTGCAATATGCTCTTACAGAAATGTCTTCTTCTACATGTTGAGGCAGCTGCAGTGAACAAAGGATGTGTTTATCCCATAACATAATGTCATTAATTGTTTTTTTTTTTGTAAAGTGTCGAAGTTAATAAATTACAATCATGTACAACTAGTTGGATGCTAAATCTTTATTGAAATTATTTTGATACAGGAAATGTTCCTTTCAGGCAACCAATTACGTGTTAAATAGAAGTCTAAAACAATAATGCTTATTTAAACATAGTATTCGTAAATCTTTGTATAAATTTTAGTGCTGTATGAAATATTGTTTGTTTTTTCACCTGAAACTAACCTCACCAGCAATCAATGCGTCTTGCTTTTCCAGCCAAAACAGAATTACAACGAGTGGCGGTTGATCTACTTCATCTCGTTCTTATTGCTTGTCGGATTCTTTGTCCTGAACATGTTTGTCGGGGTCGTGGTCGAGAACTTCCACAAGTGTAGAGAGTCCCAAGAGAAGGAGGAGAAGGCGCGGCGAGCCGAGAAGCGTCAACAAAAGCTCGATCAAAAGCGGAAGCGTAAGTCGGCCATCTTTGTTTGCTGTTGTGAAACTCATTTAAAATTAACATGGTGTTGCACAGGTGGTTAGCGTGTGGCTATAATATTAATTAGTGAAAACATCATTTTGAATGATAAATAATCATATTATAACGAAAAATTAACTTTTCTGAAAAAAAATATTTCACTATCAAATATATATATAGCAAGGTATGCAACTCAAAATCAGCCCAAAACGGGGTGCATCGCTTTGAACAGCAATATCTCCATCAATTTTGCACCGATTTTCACGATTTTGGTCTTATTCAACGCAGAAATGAATTTCCTTTCTGGAAATGTATATGTCTTGCAATATTTTTACAAATGCTGGGTCAACTTTTAAGAAATAACACGATACACAACACGCATGACCCAGTTGACAGTGATCATGCTGTCTTTAAGACTGAAATCTTCACGGAGTAAAGGGCAACTTCCCTATAAAGTTCATGTAGTTCGATACCATAATTCAATAAAACGTATGAAAAAACATTATTACCGTTCTTGTCGTTACATTCTGCATCAAGACTAACTGTCCAGCGCCGTTTGAAACCTTTGTTTACATACATTTCAACTAACTGACATTTTAAACATACGAGTGATTTCATTGGTCCAATGCGGAGCTGTGTCTTTACAACTGGAGATTTCATTCATAAAGAATACATGATCACTGTCAACTGGGTCATGCGTGTTGTGTATCGTGTTATTTCTTAAAATTTGACCCAGCATTTGTAAAAATATTGCAAGACATATACATTTCCAGAAAGGAAATTCATTTCTGCGTTGAATAAGACCGAGATCGTGAAAATCGCTGCAAAATTGATGAAGATATGGCTGTTCAAAGCGATGCACCCCGTTATGGGGTGATTTTGAGTTGCATACCTTGTTATATATATATTTGATAGTGAAATATTTTTTTTCAGAAAAGTTAATTTTTCGTTATTATATGATTATTTATCATTCAAAATGATGTTTTCACTAATTAATAGCATAGCCACACGCTAACCACCTGTGTGGTGTTGTACTCTTAATTGTTTGTTTTCATATTGTGTGTAGTTGTTAGTCATAATAAACGCTGTTGTACTATCGCCGAGCATATGTTATGTGATTCGTAATGTCTTCATATCCAGACGTTGATTTGCATAAGCACATGTAGTAGTTAGTGAATTAATTTAGCCTTAGCTTGTCAAAGTTCTGAATTACTCTTAACTTAACAGAATCGTCAACGTCATTGGACTTGTACCGAATTTTGTAAACGTTCTTAAATGACAAAAATTAGGTGGTATTATTTTTTATTCAATATAATGGCACTTGTTCCTATTTAAGTAACAACTACTGTTCTTAAATATAATATTTCATGTTTCACAGAGGTTTTGACACCAGGAGGTAAAATTCAAACTGGAATATTTTTCCCGATTTTTCTCTTCTGCGTTTTCACGGTTTACCTTTTTTGCATCAGTTCAAGCATACTTCACATTGAATATATTTCATAATACATTTGCCTGTCATAACTTGAGGCGATTTTTCTGGGACTGTTTTGCCATCCCATTTTAGAGTCATGAATAAAAATGGACAAAGATTCAAAAACAAATATCTACCGCTAATATGCATGCTCCCATAGTCGTCTGTACATCAAATAACGTGTGGTAAATAACCAATTTAGATAATTTAACTAAATTTTATGAAAAAAAATATTTTATTAATAAAACTGTTTAAAAAATGTGAACTTATTTTGCGGAAGTGACCTAACAATGGGCTGGTGAAAAGTGACCTTAATTAATTCACCTGACCTCCAAAAAAGTGTTCCCATAATGCATGCCCTCTTGCAACTTTGTCTTCTAGAATTACAACAAACATATATAACGCACGAACTCTTAATATCAATTATAGAACACAATATTTGGCTCGATACTCGTAGGTGATGTTGTTGCATGGTGTTGTTTATGTTGTTTGAACATGCTTGTTTAATGCTAATCAACAATATATATCAGTATTTATTAAGTACCATTATTAGTTAGAGTAAGAGTAATTAACAGGTAAAAGTGTGTTTAACTAAAGTATGAAATACTGTTTTAGCCTTAAAATGAATTTATGTTCATGGCTCTCTTGCATGGCCCTAATATACAATCAAGTACAATCATAAAGACAGGTCAATACATTAAATGTTTACAAAGTTTTTAAGCTTGCTTGGCAGGTTGTATGACTGTTTATGATCGCACAGCTGTTCACAGCATGCATATTGTAGTCCGTGTTTAAGTTAAACCTCTTATTATTCAATTTATTGTTTTATTAAGCAAATTTATTTCTTTATGCGATAAAAATATTGTTAAAGTTTAAGACAGTTTGTGCACGTCAAGCCAGTATATGCAAGGAAAGTAAATAATAATGCATGTAATAAGAGTTTGAGCAAAACAATTTGTATTACACACCAAGTGTGAACTGATAACACCTTTTACTTTTAATACGTTTGTTTACAAAAATAAGCGATATTATATGACACGATTCGAAGTTGTATATACATGTTGTATGTTATTGTTTTGGAAGTACAATTATCAATACAATCAACCTATTAATTTTGCTTTATTAATAATTGGATTTCAAAAAAATATTAAAGGAAACCAACTAGAATATATAGCATTACTTCATATCTATTTATCAGAACCATGAACATAAGGTTGGATAATTAAATACGTTCGATACTGTACTTTTAACTCTTTGCCGATATGTGTTGCTAAAATAGCTGCAACTTATCGTTTATTTATTTTAGTGATTTAGGGACAGTGTGTTTTTCTCTCCAATAATTAGATGCGGTTTCTTAAAATATGTCTACATATATTACGTAAAAAAGCTGAAATAAAAGCATAGGGCCACCAGACATTTGCAAAGAAACAGCAAAAGTTCTAATTGTGTCGAAACAAACTATTTTACTGACAATACAATTTGAAACTTGCAAAAACTCGATAGTATGTACGCTTTGGTACACTAATTTGTAAGGTATGAAAACGAACATTTCAAGTAAAATACATTATATTTCATAAATGTACAGTTAGATTGTACTCATAAATTCTGCTCGAAGGTTATAACAGATACAAATCGTATTGCTCCAGCCAATTTTTCGAAATTGAATAAATGTTGAGTGAACAAACACACAACCGTTCAAGTGTTTACTTGAAAGCAATATCCGCAGCGCAGCAATGGTGGCACTATCCTCGATATATAAATCTTGTGCAACAACCCTTACTATGATTTTTATTAATTAATTACATTCTTTTGTTTTTCTATACAATTACAGGCAAAGGATATTTTATAATTTAATTAATGTAAAAGAGTGCACATCGCTGAACGAAACAATTTAAAGCTACAAATACACATCTAAACTTAATATCAGAAATTACTTCATTCTATGACCGATACTGGTTATTGCATTCCAACAACGGTTGTAACCGCAGTGAAGGGTTAGATTTTGCTTTCGTTACTTTTTTTAAATGGTTACTAGGGATACTTTTATTAGTGTACCAAATAGGCGCTGCCTTGCTGTTTCAGGCCTGCAGCAGTGTCCGTACTGGGCACACTATGGGAAGCCTCGACTGATGATCTACACGGTCATCAACAGTAAATACTTTGACCTTGCGATCGCGGGGGTCATTGGTCTGAATGTGATCACCATGGCCATGGAGTATTACATGATGCCAAAGGTTGGTTAACTCCCTTCATAATCGCATCATATCGCATTGCATTGTTTCGCATCGTATCATGTATCATATATAATATAGCATACTACATGTAGCATTTATCAATTTTCATATCATATATCCAATAACATAAGTTATCATACACCAATTATATTATCATAAAATATCATCTTGATGTTATTTCAAGTTTATTGCTCTCTACGGAGTGTGATTTCTACCCTTTCACTAAATAGGCTAAATGCATATTTTGTATATCTCTAACGAACCGGCTGAGATTTGTTTTCAATTATAACGTTTATTTTTTTTCAGGAGCTGGAGTTTGCACTACAAATCTGCAATTACTTCTTCACGTCCGTGTTCATATTGGAAGCAGCCATGAAAATTGTCGCGCTAGGCACGCTTCGTTACTTTAGAGACAGGTAATCACGTTACTTTGCAGCATGTGTAGAGTGGAGGCTTTCCGTTTACCCATTTATGCCTAGTGGACTTTCCCATCCTTCTAAATTAGATCAATTTATTTCCAAAATTAGGAATGTCTAGTTTATTTATATCTATATTTAGAATATTTCTTACAGAAATTCCTTTAAGCAAAGAGCGCACACCCTGATGAGACGCCGCATCATGCGGCGTCTCATCTGGGTCTACGCTGTTTGCCAAGCCCTTTTTCTAGACGCTAGGCATAAATACGTTAATCATACATTTACTACTATACATGCATTTTGATGAACCTGAGTATAACAAGTTAATGCAATTTACTAATTTTTACCGGTATTTTTGAAGGACACGTTTTGAGATTGATTATGCTCGTTAAAATGTTGCTGAGGTGCTTCATTACCACAAGGTATTTGTACTTAAGAACTAGTTGACTAATCGTTTCAAGGACTCTGAACGTGTTTTTGTGCACGTCAATCGTTGACGGAAACAATATAGCTATTCGCTGTTTTTGTGACATGCATGATTTTTGACTAGAGTTCTTCAAAGTTATCTTTAAGGTGCACATAATTATGCTACACATGCTATGAAATAGAGTATTGCATTTAATCATGACATAACAATACCTGAATTGCCAAGCAATACAGTCAATATTCGCTGCATATACTTATATAAATATAACGCATTGGCATAACTCTCCATAGCAAAAAT
This sequence comes from Dreissena polymorpha, assembly GCF_020536995.1. Classification (NCBI taxonomy): domain Eukaryota; kingdom Metazoa; phylum Mollusca; class Bivalvia; order Myida; family Dreissenidae; genus Dreissena; species Dreissena polymorpha. Next base: position 111,168,566 of record NC_068356.1, on the reverse strand, counting down.
ATTAAATAAGGTACAGCCATTAACATCCAAGTATCTTAACTATCTGCAGCTTACCATGAACGATTTCTTAAAGTTAAGGTAAGACAACATCCCAAACCGTAATCTTCAAAATTCAAAACTGTTGAATTTCTTAACGTCTCAAATTTCATCTTCAAGTTTAACGAGATGGATTCTAATAGACATGTTCAATCTTACCTCTAAATCAGGGATAGTACCATTACTTATGATTTATACTTTCAGGTGGAACCAGTTGGACATGTTTATCGTGATCTTGTCCATTGTGGGTATAGTTCTAGAGGAGATGAAGACGAATGTCATTCCCATCAACCCTACCTATCATTCGGGTCATGAGAGTTTTACGAATTGCTAGAGGTATGTCAAATCACAAATGTGATCCTTAAGTGTGCAATTGAATATCCGAATGAATTTCGTGTATGCCTCAAGACGACCTCATCTACTACAGCTTTCTTGTTAAGAGTGTTTGACGTTATTCTACAGGTATGCCAAAACATTCAATCCGTGTTGACTAGAAAACGTGGTTATAGAAGACAAGCATAATCACACACTCATTCGGATTATGTTATTTCTACAAATTACAAAAGCTAGAAAACATTGCTAACAGTTGCGATACGTAATTGTTTGATTCCATTTCAATCAGTACAAACAATATGTACATAAACATGTTACTGTTCATTTATTATCATTCATATCCGTATATTTTATCATTTCCACTTTGAGGTCATAACTAGTGACTTAGTCATACACAGGTTTTTGTATGTTCTCACGTTTATTTATATGTGATTCATGATAATTAATGACTAATCATTATACCTTATACCACCGAAATTGCTATTTCGATCATGACTGATACTTTATTCTCAATTATGATTGTACATTTTTTTTGTTTCAACGCACGTAATCATGTATAGTTGTTTGTCCAACAAATGTATTCAGTAATCTACATACTGTTTACGTTTTTCTACAGTTCTGAAGTTGTTGAAAATGGCGAAAGGAATACGTGCTCTTCTCGACACTGTGATTCAAGCCTTGCCGCAAGTCGGAAACCTCGGACTTCTCTTTTTCTTGCTATTCTTCATTTTTGCTGCACTAGGGTGTAGAACTGTTTGGCAGATTAGGTAAACTAGCTGGTTGGATCCAGTTTTTTGTGAGCCAATTAGTTTTAAGAATCACAACATCTACTTCTAGGTTCTAAAGAATTTCTTTGCTTTAATAAACGTATGCAGTTGTTAATATGCTTTTTATGTATATATTATTAAATGGAAGACTTTGTCTAGGTAAAACATTTATTAGAATGTACAATGTTCATTAACCTAAAAACCACAAATGAAATCTCGTGTGTCTTTGAACATCATCAGCAAAAACTGTTCTCGTTTTAATTAAAGCATTGAACCGCTAAATAAAGTTATATCAGAGTAACACTTGTATAATATTGCATAGATGTAATGTATGCTTTTGATTTCATTGACGAGCATAGTGAGCAAATATTTTCAGAATGTTCGGAAAACCACCCTTGCGAGGGACTCGGTGAGCACGCGCACTTTAAGAATTTCGGAATGGCCTTTCTGACGCTGTTCCGAATCGCAACGGGCGACAACTGGAACGGGATTATGAAGGTACGAAGGATAGCAGCTTACTTGTAGATCAAGTGAATCATTCTTTGGCATGGCTTGTTATTATATCGCAAATATTAATATGATATCTGTGAAATTTTAATACACACGCTTTTCTTTATACTAATAGTCTCTTATGGCTACATATGTACTTTTTGCCTAGTAGTATTCAAATTAAAGGGCTGATCTAAAAAGCAAGCAAGTTGTTGAAATGTTGATTATTTCAATAACATCACTGGACAGATAAAGGTAGACCAAGTTATGATCTGAAGTGCTGGTCTGAATAGCAAGCACGTTTTTCAAATGTTGATTATTTCAATTACATCACCGGACAGATGGAGGTACACCAGGTTATACATAGGTCCGACTGGAATCGTCAGTTTTGTATATTCTTGTCAATAGTGGCAGTTGTCTCCAATTTAATATTGCAGGATACGTTACGAGAGGACTGCGACAGCAGCGACGACTGTTTAACCAATTGCTGCGTCAGCAACTTCATCGCGCCGGTCTACTTTGTCATCTTCGTCCTCATGGCCCAGTTTGTACTGGTCAACGTTGTGGTGGCGGTTCTTATGAAACATTTGGAGGTAAAGACACACTTTACGTCCGTAAAGAACGCGTAAAACTCTCCAGTGTGCAGTTTTTGTATACCTTAATAAACGGGTTTTTAATCTATCGAATTATAAGTGATGCGAAAACAGAATGTTGAAATGGGTCTTTATTTAATAGTATCGGGCATTATTTATAATTTTTATAAAGGCAAATAGTCTGAGAACAACACATCTACGTTCGGTGCAGTTAACTCTTCAAAATTGAGTGCCCAGTGCTCAGAAATGAAAATCGATAAATACGTATAATATTCTTTAGTAATACTTTTAGATCGATGACATATGATCATTGTTACGGGTGTACAATAATTCTATGCTATAGAGTTAATATGTATTTAATTGCAACGGCTAATAATTATGTTAAATACTACTATTGTTTGATATCTGACGTGCCCCAATTAAATGCACATAGTAACATAGTTAGCTTTTTTTTGCTATGGATAACAAAGTTGTAGTTGCTACACACTAGTTCAACTAATCTATATCCGGCTATGTTATTTAATAATAAATACAAAATAATATATTTATGTATATATTGTTAGAAGAATATGGAGCCCTATCGAAATTACATGGAAGGTTTACAATGTGTGCTAAGTCACCTTGATTGTTGTCATAGTATGAAACATATCAACAACAGACATGTTGAACGTTTAAATTATTTATGTAAATGTTATCTATGCAGGCAGCCCTTTTGGACACAGACAATTTTTCATCATCCACATTTTCATGTCTGGCCTTCCTGAGATTCGATTATTTGGTATAGCGTTTATATTAAGCACCTTGGTTTGAAGTGAACACTTCCATACACATATATTTTCTTAAAATAAAAATGTTTTTTTTAATAATTAATTGTGTTTATGTTTCCAAATTAACACGATCCCTTCACCGATTATGTCGTCAAAAGAGTATGTTTATTCAGTTAAAAATAATTATCTTTTTGCAAGTTAAACAAATACCTTCTTCGTTCGTGTTTTGCAATAGGCATTTTTTCTGTTAAGAATTAATGGTAATAATGCAATATTAACACACCAACTTGTTCACCTATGTAACCAACTTTTGCATTTGCACTGATGTACTTAATACGTTTATTAACACGCACGTCATCGCTGAAACTAACAAAAACGCATGCTTTATCAGGAGACTTATAAATACAAAGAATTGGACGACGAAGTGGAAGAAGAACTTAAGCTTGAAATAGATGAAAGGCGACGGGCCGCCCTTAGAGATAATTTTGAAATGGCCAAATTAAAGGTTGTATTGATGTAGTATCACATTGTAAATAATGTTGTCAAGTATATTTTGTGTTTATTTAAACGATATAACAAGTCGTACTACAGTTAAATTAAACTTTACATTAACAATACTTTATTATTGTTGCAACAACTCGAGCTTGATACATAATATGAAACCTTTGTTAATTAGTTTTTATATTAAGCAATATACTAGTGACAAAAACCTTAACGTTCAAACAATATTTGATACTTTCTTAACTGCATAAAACGGACTCAGTGTATAAACTTTCAAAGGAATGTTTACACAGTATATAGTTTCCCCAGTTCTATAATGAGTATGGAAAATTAAAAAAAAATCGTAAAATTAAATGCATCTATATTATACCCTAGTATTTACTAAAGTGCATGTTTATTTGTATTGCTTATTTTATTTCTTTATGTTTCAATAACAACACACACCTTTATCATTTGAATGAGTAAGCGCCTTTTACATTTGCACGAAATATATATAACCTTAGTTCATTAATGAAGACCACAGACCCGAAAATGCTACAAATGTTACAAACAAACCAGCGTAGTTTTACGGAGTTCATATATTGTAAGTCTTACAAGTACCTATACGCCTATTTAATATAAATTGCATTTCATGTGGTAATTCTAAAGTGGAAACTATAAATCACATTATAACGGTTAAGCACAAATGTATTGCAATCCACTTACCATGTTTAACTTGAACCCGGGCCATGTGCATCCAGAAACTATGTCAATAGATCACATCGTTAAAAACAAATCATTGCACTTTTGGGAAACATTTATGACGCAATCTTGTCCAAACTTTTCAGAATGTTTACTTTGACAATATGTAGGTTAAGCTTGAATCGGAAAACCTGGGCATTTGCGTCAAAATCTAGGTCATAGGTCTACCACTCTAGAAGTCTTATGTATAACTCAGTATAGGAACTTGGTAAGAATGTTTACCTATGCGATATAAAGGGAAGAATTGAATGTGGATAAAATTGTGTCAATAAAATATCATCAAGTTATTCTTCACAAATTGGTTTCCTAAAATCCAGGAAAGCGCTTAAGGGCCACCAAGACTGCCCTCTTGTTTTATTATGAGAAAAAATTCATGAGTTTCTTTGAAAGAGATCAATTTTTGACAAACTCCGATAGACATGAAACAGTATTTTTACAAGACATCTCCGTAAAAAAGGCTTCGGGACGACTAAATTAATTTAAATTCACATCTAGCCATACGGACCAAATGGTGAATTAAGTAAAACTGATTTTAACATGAAAACAAACATTCGAGTGTAAGCTCATTCTATTTTAAATAAGGTTAAACAACATCGTGATAATATCGTGGTGAGTACATGTACTATACAATATGTGTTTATTTTTCTCACAAAATATATAACAACATTTATATTTGCTTTTCAAAGGAATCTCATCGGATAATGGACAATGAGGAAGAGCTGGAGGCACTGTTCAGGGAATCTTTGTCAAGATATACCCTAGTTAATGTGGTAAGAAAGTTTTAAGCTAAAGCAAAATGACAGGGGATTCCCTATGCAAATAATTTTCCTTCCTTCCATCTTATACTCAACCCTCATAAAATATGTTGCCCTCCCTCCATTAAATGTCCCCACCCTTTTAAATATGTTGTTCAAACTCAATTGTATCCCCCAACCCTTTGGAATAGGTTGCCCTTATTTGACCCCAACCCTTTTAAATATGTAAAAGGCACAATTGAGTAATGTACACAGCTCACCATGTTATGCTGTTTCCAGAAAGAGGTTACTCTGTCACTGTTAAGGCCGTCTGGCATTTATTAGTCTGACTAAAAGCCTAGATATGTCTTCATACACATAAATAAACAAAACCTCCTACAGGTATGGTATATTATTTCGTTGTCAGAATTATCAATGTGTTTCCTTAAACTTTTTAAACGATGTTTTCAAACATATGTTTAACAAGCTGCAAACTTGTAAACACGACCACAAATGTCTTTATAGAGGTGTTATGCGTGTTATATTCGCAGAATGTGCGAAAGCTTAATCAAATATATTTACCACTTATACGGTTCCAGAATGTGTTTCAAACCTTTGATACGACGTTTCGATGTACACGTATCTAACAAAAAGATCTATACCTTACGTATCTACACCTTAATACAAATCAATACTTGTCATGAATAACGGGCCTCCTGCGGATAATCAGAGTCGTGTCCTTTACGGCTGACTTCCTATTATTACTTTCAGAGAGACAAAGAAACCGACAACGATGACGAGACCTCTCAACGGGACGAATCGTCGAATGACAAGCTCCTCCCACCCCCACCATCCTTCACGCTGCGACCGCCCAGCTGCGAACCTTGTCCACCTTCTCCGGCGGGCGCATTTAGTGCCCCCGAAGCCGAGAGAGGTCAGGGAGTTCATATATTAAGATCAGTTGTATAAGTAATTCTGGACAAAAATCGTTTGCAGTTAACGAAGTCGTTTGTCAAGACACCTTAGCCAAGTAATGCAGTCCATGTTTTCTGACTAAATGCGTACATTTTGAAAGCAATTTTATCAGAATTTAACTGGTTAAGTGGTCCTAGAAACACTTACAGTCGATATTTTAGACTAACTTTTGCCAAAACATTTATTCAAAATTATCCGCTTCTGTATCCTGTTTTGTTTACAAGTACGTGATGATATTTATAATAGAAAGTGTTTAATATGCATACAGGTATGTTCCTGGATCCATTGGCTTTTCCAACTGACGACAACAATACACTGAAGGTTCCTAATATGTCACCTGTTGATGGCCGTGTTGTGTTCAGTCGAGAAAGATACTACAGTGACTCTAACCCGGAGGATGGCGTATTTGACCGCAGTGTTGCGTCATCGCCTTCACCGAGTCTTCTGCATACAGAGAGCGCTATTCAGCGGCCCGTCAGTGAACTAAATATCAGTAGGAAAACTGAAAGCCGGAAAGAAAAAGCCGTTTCCTGGCATTCAAAAATGCCGACAAGTACGCAAACTCTAGGGTGCGTTGAAGGAGTAAACGAGGAAAAAGATCCTAAAGACATTCAAAATACACAGTCCCAACCCTTGCTAGGCACTCTTGAGAGCTCTAGCTCACAGAAACATACATGTAAGCACACGTTTTCAGTGAAACAGGTGAAGTCGCCATCCAAAGACCAGAAAAGGAATTGGAGTCTACGACGCTGTGTCAGCTCAGGTAGTGAGAAGATACGTTTGAGAGAAAAGTACATGCATCTACGGTCGTCCAAGATCGAGGATTGCAGCTCGCCCGTAACAACTGCAAACGAAGCCCACTTGGCTAGACAGCTTTCAAATTCGCGACAGAACAGTGTAGACACCGCCAAATCGGAAGAACTCTCGTTGATCGATTGGGAGGAAGACGAGAAATTGTGTGACGCCGAGGTTGGACACATTACGGGACAATTTGACGACGACGAAGACGATGTTCGTCCGACCGTTTCAACAGTTCTTTCATCCGAGCGCGTTGCATCTAGTCCTTCACATGCGGATGATCAAGCAGCTGTTGAAACAGTCGGAGATGAACTGGAAGTAGTCGGTAATGACACCAATCATTTCAGTCGAACGTCACTCGTTCCGAGGTCGACCATTTGTGATGAATTAACAGTTTGTGATCACGGTGTTTCAAACTATGCAGTTAATGACGCCCGCTTGGTTAACAACACAAACTTCCTTGTTTCGATCTCGCCATCTGTTACCGGGAACAGACGGATGCCAATATCGCCGGGAATTGTGAACAACTGTTTTCTGGCCATTCCGAACGACAATTTAGATAGTCCACTTTCACATAGCGATAAAACGCAATCTGATACAAGTACATTAGGTCTTATATGCGGCAGTGAATTTCCACCGTAAAGAAAATGCCTTTATTCAGCGAAATCAACTTATGGATGAGCGAAGACCGCCTTTAAAAAGTCCGCATAGCGGAGAAAGTCATTTGTGATACAAACGATGCTATTTCTCCTACCTACCTTGTTTTTACCTTTTGGTATAGCTTATATACATATCGCCAAACTGTAAATATTGATGTTATATGATGCCAACGCATTAATATTTAAATTTTGTCTGATAAATGAGGTTAGTAGTAATGAGTATGTTAGGTGAACACGTGTGTAAGGATAAATCTGATCCCTTATGGGAATTCTGAGTTATATATGTGTACTGATTAGATGTGTTGCATAATTGTTTGTTTTTCATACAACATTATTATCAAACACGTGTACAGTCATTAAAATGTTTATCGGTATTAACATACTTTTGACCATGAAATAGTGCATGTATGCGCTTATAAAATTTTGGTTTGATTATTCGGCAAATAGTTTACCGTTAATATATAATAGAATGAGAAACACACGAAATATTATAAAATACTAATTATCATTTTGTCCTCAAGTCCCATATCTTTAGCACAAACGTGTGCACTTATTAATGTAAGTGAACATTTATAACTCTCAGTTCCGAAATTACTGCAATGACCGATGTCTCAAAATTCCGTCTAAAAATGGAAATAATGGTAAGAGAGGCACACAGTAATCGCATCGTCTGTCCGTAAATCATTCCGTCCTTACGTCTTAATGTCTGTCCCTTCGTTCGAGTGTTTTAAGGGAAAGGGCAGAGAAAATGGCGATAACACTTTTGGGACTCTTAAGGTATTGCCCGTTAGTATATTTTCTTTTGCAAAGCATAACCCCATACTATTAAAGATATAACATAAATCTTTTCGCATTGAATGATATTATTGAGACCAATTGCATAGTATAATAACGACAACTTTTTTGTCAGTATTATTTAAGTTTTTTGCTTACTTTTTTTGTAATAAAACGTTCTTTGGAGGTATTAAAGGTATTCAAATTAATCTTATATATAATGCCAGAAAAAGGGCCGTAAATCTGTATTCAAAATTTACAAAGTTATTTCTCTTTGTTATTTTTTAGTGAAACATAACATATTAAATATTGCAGAGATTGATTTTTCGTTAATTGTGTTATACAAATCTCATACTACCCAAGGGAAGCCTTGAAGAGTTTATGAATAATGATAAAAACACATCATATTTACATTTCTGCAGTTTTTCATTGCTGTTACACTTTTATCGTTTTTTTATGTATAACTAAATGAATAATTATCGCCATATGACCTTCAAGATCAAGATTTTGGGCCACTACAACACTTCGGGGCATTGGGCACTTTCACTTATAAGACTTATGTTTAGGTATATATGAGTCAGATCCTGAAAAATATGTATGTTAAACTGAAGTCGTGTGGTGCATTTAAATGTACATGTTTAGTCCTTAACACTGTTTAAATTTTTCGAACAAGTTATGGTCTTTTTCAAAAGTTATCGGTTGTAATTAAATCGCAAATAGGGAGACAACTGGGGGGGGGGGGGGGCGGGGTTACATGATTTTTTTTGTGGTTGTTTTTATGTTAGCATGTTGACACGGCTTTCAGTATTGCTTTAAACTGATATGCCAATGTGATATTTATAAAGTTGTGTTGAATGTGCATGATGTAGTTTTTTCGTCCGTTTATTTCAGTAAAATAATCAACTTCAAATGTAGAAAATGTAAACGAAAATGCATTTCCTAGCTGGAAGTTTGGAAGTACATTGTGCATGTAATTATAGCTGACCCTTTCGGATGATTGCTATATAACAACCAGAAACCGATTCAATTAATGTCAACAGATATAATACATGTTTGTATCTTAAAACACACATTTTAACGTATAATCAATTTAAGTCGTTCGTTTCTTTGCGGATGTTTTGCATTTCTTTCGGCATAGTATGACGTTTATATTTAAGTTCAAGACATGTTCTTTATATTATTTTTGCGTTTGTTTTTGTTTGTTTAACCCATGTATGCCTAGCAGACTCTTCCATCCTTCTAAATTGGATCAATTTATTTCCAACCTTTGGGATGTCTCGTATTTTTATTTCAATATTTAGATTATTTCTTACAGAAATTCCTTTAAGCAAACAGCGCAGACCTTGATGAGACGCCGCATCATGCGGCGTCTCATCTGGGTCTACGCTGTTTGACAATGCCTTTTTTCTAGACGCTATGCATAAATGGGTTAACAGTTCATAATTGACTTTGTACACTTAATTATTGGTTTGAAGAAGCAAATTCTTTCAAAGGGGTCTAGGCAAAATAGTGTTTTTAATTTCCATTGATTACCACATTGCTCGTATCAAATTTGTACAAATGCATTCTTAATATTTATAATAAACGTTAGTTTCACTATTGTGTCATGTTAATTCTTATCAATTTACAGAAAATTAGTCAATTCTATTACTTAACCGTCTAATACTAAGAGGAGAAACAAGAACATCCATGTTTGTTTTTTGTTTTTTAATGCCTGGTTAAAGGGGCCTTTTTACAGATTTTGGCATGTATTGAAGTTTGTGTTTTAATGTTTTGTATTGGTAAATGTAAACATTATATCTAAAAAGCTCCTGTAAAAAAGCAAAAATAAAATCAAATAAATAAAAAAGTAACCCTCAACTGGGCTCAAACAACTGACCCCTGGAGTAAAAGTCTACCGCTTAGACCACTCGGCCATCCGTGCTCATACAATAAGTGGTGTATTTTATTCTTTATATGCAATCCTAGTATCACAAAATAAAACGACAACAACAGAACTCCCCAAATGATTCAATCATTTCCCGTTGCAACGATTTATAATTTTCAGGTTTTTAAATCGTCAAAAGATGATTAATTTTATAATGGATATTTTAAAGCATGGTAACTGTTCAGTATTACTGTTTCCTCACAAATATCTTAACTTCAACAAATAATTGCGAATCTGAAACAATTGTTTTTAATTTGGTCAATTTACCGTAACGTGAAAAGCCGCTTTAAATCAAAGACTGTCAACTCTAGCATAGGGGTACTAACGTGCCATAAAATCGTGTATACATATTTACTTTACTCAGCTGACTGAGCTTGCAATGGTTTAATGCGATATGGCGCCGCATAGACGTGTCGTCGTGCAGACGTGAGACTTTTCGTCTATGGGGTGATTGGAAACACATACAGGGCGGTTTCCTCTATATGGCGGCGTGCAACGCATAGGCAAGTCGTTGTATCTATGCAGCACACCGTACATTTTTCGGTCGTATAAACAGGTGTTGCACAAAGAATTCATCGTCAATTAAACACTGGTGGTGGTGGTGGTGGTGGTGGTGGTGGTGGTGGTGGTGGTGGTGGTGGTGGTGGTGGTGGTGGTGGTGGTGGTGGTGGTGGTGGTGGTGGTGGTGGTGGTTGTGGTGGTGGTGGTGGTGGTGGTGGTGGTGGTGGCGGCGGCGGCGGCGGCGGCGGCGGTGGCGGCGTTGGTTGTGGTGGAAAGAGAGACAGACTAGTTGACAGGTGATATCTCGGGCCCCTGCAAAGTAAAGACACCGCCCACTGGTTGGTTAAGGTTGATGGCATTCATTAACCGTTAAGCGCATATAGAGTTGACATAAGGTTGACATATTCATAGTTTATCCTCACAATAGTTCATACTTAATAATTATTTTACTCAATAATTATTTTACTCATTACGTCCGATAAAACACTCTAGAGTCGCACTTGATTTAGAATAACTTTAATTAAGTGTACGCAAAAAAATGTTGCACTTGTTTAAGAACAACTTAAGTTAATATACGCAAACAAATGGATAAAAACATACAACGAATAGATGGATTCCATTCACACAACATAGTATAACCAAGTGGAACTTGTTTATGTCTGCAAATACTAACCATGTTACACATGAAATTTATTTTCTTGTTTAGTTTTGTATTTAATTGTTCACACCAATATTTACTTTTATTTCGACATTTTATATTCGGTGTTTAATAGACCATTTTCACAAGACGTTCACTGCTACTATTTTTATCACGATACGCGTCGAATTTCAGAACGAGGCTTTTTTTACGCAAACGGCTTAGAATATCGGGATTTTTATGCGCAATGACACTGGTTACAATAACGCTACACATATGCCTAAAGACATTAGTTTAGTCAATAAATTGATATTTAATTATAAATTTATTAGTATAACACCTAAGTAAGAACTAAACGACAGGGTATTTAATAGTATTCGTTCATATTTTTACGTGTTACCCATAAGCATCAGAGTGAAGGTAGTAAAAAGACTAAACATGGATTATTTCACAAAACAACGGTATTCATAAGACGTATACTACGATATTATATAACTACAATTCTCAAAGGTATGTGTGTGTAGGTGTGTGTAATTTTTCATGAACGATCGACCGTGTAAGAGATGTTTTGAATAAACCATAAGACAAAGGACTATAAAAAGCGAAGTACATGACACTATTTAAATTATATGTTAATTCTCGTTTGCATTGAATAAATTGTCGTTTACTCGGACTACGTAATGACAGAGACATTATTCTTTCGATACCCAGTAAAAACTTGAATGGTTAGGTTTTTTTACTATTTAAAATGAATATGTATTAAGCACTTTATAATTATGATAATGAAACTGGCTAATATATATACAATATTTAGTTTCTGCCCATCCATTTTGACAATTGACTTATGTTGCATATATTATTTAGGCAAAGTAGAGTATGGCGTTTAATTGCTCTAAGAAATTACCACGCAATACAACTGCTCGATTGGTCATTGTCGGCTCGGGTACTACTTTAATGCATCCCGGGTACACTGAGTATACTACAATGTACGCCGGGTACGGACAATATAATGCAACGTACCCGGGAATTTTAACACTCAATTAATCGTTGACGTCTACTTTTCAAATAAATTATGTTCAAATGTATGTCATTATTTTGTAAAATGGCCTCTATATTATCGAGTATTATACTCAACAAAAATGTTAAGGTAGATTTTGTTCAAAGATAATTTTGTTTAGTATACCGTAGCGCATTTTACGACACAGAATAGCTAGGCTGGTCGTTTATGGCATAAGGCCCATTTTCGCATGACGCGGGTTTTTAAATTTAAAAAGAGCACTAGGTACCTACTTCTACTAGTAATCGTGATAAACACCACTAGGGTGTAATAGATAATCCACTGATAAGAGATAGCATGACGTTTGTATCGAATACTCCACATTACGGTGATGTTTTCTGACACAAGGAATTCTCAGGTCACTTTCGGAGGGGGTATTCACGTGACGATCGAGATATAGACGTCCGTGACGAAACATATATTATTCGGCGTTGCGTATCCTTTATTACTTGTGTTTAAATGTTAAATGCCGCTCATGTCCTAGTCATATCAGTTTGAAAGTGATCATCTTTTATTTCTTATTAATATTCGCTTTGTATCTCGACTAAACTCGCCATGAATTTTCTAAGCGGGAGCTGTACTTTTGTAATCTCGCTAAGAAATTTCGTAGGATTAAAGTTGAAATATAAGAAATAAACGCTTCTTAATTTTGTGTTGATATGGCTGTGTAACGTGTTAACCGTTTATTCGGGTTATGTATAATTGCAACAAACCCCAGTGGTATTTTTCAACCTGCAGATTTTCCCTGGGCAATTGCCGCAACGTATGTTCTTACGTATCATACGAACGCAATCGAACACAGACTGCCTGCTCCCAGAACAGCAACAAGACAATCCCAAACAGTGATAACTCCCGGATTACCGCCCCTGAATACTCGCGCGCGCCTCCAAAACGGTACTGAAGAAAACAACAGGGACATATATGTTTGTATAGGTCCCTGAACAAAACAAGAAGGCGAAACGATTTTATCGAATATATTTGAAGATTTAAAAAGTTTATGTCATCGACCTTAACATATTATAATAGTTCGTGTTTTTTTATATCAGTTATTGCGTAATTAGAAGAAATAAGGTGCATCTGCGTTCAATTAAGAGTATTAAAACTCAGCATGAACAGGGTCTATTTGTATAGGTCCCTGGCGAGAATAAGGTCTTGATTGTCATTAAACATGCTATTTAAAGGTGTTACGTGATATGTTATCTTAATTACGGTATCAACACATGTGCAGACATGTGGTGTCAAGGCCATGCCCATACACGCTTTAAATCCACACTTGGGACATCGCCTCCCATTCAGCGGATTCGTTCGATCCTTTACCGCTGATAAATTTTTTTTAATACTTTTATCTCGCTGAAATTAATCATCCATAATAAACGAAGAAAAACATCACTTACTTTTTTCGTGTTTTAATTTTTTTTAATCGTAAATATAGACTTATTAACGAAAATTGAATAAAGACATACGTTTAGAAAATCTAGAGAACACAATTGGAACTACATGTATTCAAGTTTATTAAAGGCTCCATATTTTTCATGTTGAACATGTTTATCGTGAATTAAGATGTAATTAAGAAATTTTAATAAGAAAAGAAATCAGTAAAGAAAATATTGAGAACAGCCCAAAACAGTTTATTTCAGACTATAAACTTTGATATTACATGTTAAACGTTATTTCAATAATAATATAAGAAAATTGTCCTTTCCAATAAAAAAAGTATGCCATGTCCTGACATCTTACACAGTTTTGCAAATGAATAGCTCCGGTACTTGTTCAGTTAGAATCACAAAATTCATATGCGGCTAGTGATTTTTTGTATCAGCTTGAGAGCGATTTTTAAATAAAAGAAATAGCTTAAAAGCACTTTAGTTTTAGACTCAACCATATACATACTTTTAATTTAAAACAGTTTGCCTCTACCTGTTATCTTACATAGGTTCGCTTATAAATATTTCTGGACCAATTATATAATCACAAACTTCATTTCGGCTATAGATTTTTATATTACCTTTAAAATGACACTTACAAGGGAAATATAAATAACGAAATGGAAAATGTTTTGACAAACAAAGATATATACTATTCAATAAAAAAGTCGGCCTCGGTCTTGAATCCTACAAAGTTTCTTATTGAGTACCTCCGGAACTATAGAAGTATGGCCATTTAATAAGAAATAATACAAAATAACAAAGAACAAAGGCAGATATCTACTTTTCGATAAAATTGTCTACCTCGTCCTGAAATCTTTCAAAGTTACGCTCATTAATATCTCCGGCACTATTAACGCTCAAATCACAACGTTTACTTCGGACTTTAGATATTTCTATAACCTTTATAATTTTAATTGAATAATTTTATTACATAAAAAAATAATTAAATTTTATACAAAGGCATTACTGAAAGGTTTGCTTAAAAAGCATACTCGGCCTTAAAGGGATCTTTTCACGCTTTGGTAAATTGACAAAATTGAAAAAAGTTGTTTCAGATTCGCAAATTTTCGTTTTAGTTATGATGTTTGTGAGGAAACAGTAATACTGAACATTTACCATGGTCTAATATAGCCATTATATGCATCTTTTGACGATTTTAAAACCTAAAAATTATAAAGCGTTGCAACGCGAAACGATTGAATAATTTGGAGAGTTCTGTTTTTGTCGTTAAATTTTGTGAAACTACGAAGATTGCTTATATAAGGTATAAAATACTTTATGTATATGTACTCGGCGGAATAGCTCAGTAGGCTAAAGCGTTTTTACTTCAGGACTCTGGCAGGACTCCAGGGGTCACTGGTTCGAAACCTGGTCCGGGCAATGTTCTTTTCCTTTTTTTAATTTTATTCTTGATTTTTTACTGGAGCTTTTACGATCCAATGTTTACATTTATCAATATAAAGCATTTAATGAATAAGTTAAAAAATGCCAAAATCTGTGAAAAGGCCCCTTTAAACATTACGTGTTGTCACTGAATATTATTGCAGAGACACATATTTTATAAATCTATCGTGTATATTTCTTATAAGCGAGGCTGTTTTCGGAGGAAACCCGAGCTATTGTCATAGCCAGCTCGTCGTGTCGTCTGCCGTCCACCGTCCGCCGTAGGCGTGCAAAAACCTTTACATTGGCTCTAAAATCAAACTGCTTCCACCTACAACTTTGAAACTTCATATGTAGATGCCCCTTGATGAGTTCTACACGCCACACCCTTTTGGGTCACTAGGTCAAGGTCACTGTGACCTCTAAAAAAATATTCTGACAAGCTTTCGCAGCCGAGCGTGGCACCCGTTATGTGGTGCTCTTGTTTAACTTATATTGATTAACGATGTGATACATATGACACTTGGTTTCATGTTTTAATTGTTTTCAATCCTACTGTGCGAAGTCATTAAGTACTGTTTATTGGAACAAAGCGGGTGTTTACTATGATTCCGCTGTAATTTGCCAAATTCTTCAGTACCGTCAGGATCAGCAGGTAACGTGATAGCCAATATGGCGGCGGTTAATTTATCGATTCTGGAACGGTCTAGGTTATATTACACTAATTCCGATTCCCATAGGGTCCCATTATAAAACTGACAACTTTCACAGCATTTTTCTTGCCTTTTCAACCTATCAATTTTTCCGAACCTGGTATCATTTTAAAGATGGATCTGTAATCTTCCAATAATTGCAATCAAAAACATACCGTTTCGCAACTTCTAAGAAAGTAAATCGCTGTCGAATGAACCCACCGTAGAAAAATGTGTTTCGGAATCCTAATTTCGAC